>NW_015168684.1:391490-486274 GCF_001447785.1 Gekko japonicus
CGCTGGCGGGAGCCGCGGTCGCCCGGGCCGAGATTGGGGGGGCGAGGTGGGTGACGGAAGGCCGATGCCTCCGTCGCCCGGCCCTCTACAGAATCCACCCCCCAAACCTCCAGGTATTTCCCTCCTTAGAGCTGGCAACCCTACATTCCCCTCAGTGCCTGTTGGTAGGCAACTAAGCTTGGTCCTGTCACCTACTTTGGCCTTTGGGAGAAAACACATTGGGGCCAGTCCTGATAGGGTTGCCAACTCCAGATGGGAAATTCCTGGAGATTTGAGGGATGGAGCCTGAAGAGGGTGAGGTTTGAGGAGGGGTGGGACCTCAGACAGGTACACTGCCATAGACTCCACCCTCCAAACCAGTCAGTCTCACATAGGGAACCATTGTTGCCAATCTCCAGGTGAGGGCTGGAGAGCACTCAGTATTACAACTGTTCTGCAGAAGGGAGGGCAGAAGTCAGCTGAAGTCAAAGGGGCAGATAATGGTAGGTTGGTGGCTAGCTGGGAAGGAGATGGGGTTGCCAACTACATGCTGACAAATTCCTGGGGATTTGAGGGGTGGAGCCTGGAGAGGGTGGGGTTTGCAGAGGGGTGGGACCTCAGACAGGTAGAATGCCATAGACTCCACCCTCCAAACCAGCCATTTTGTCCTGGGTAACAATTGCTGCCAATCTCCAGGTGAGGGCTACAGATCACTCACAATTACAACTGCTCTTCAGGTAGCAGAGATCAGTTCTTCTGGAGAGAACAGTGGACTCTGTCATTATACCCTGCTGAGGTCACCACAGCAAATTGACGCTGTTTGCCCAAAGCCAGAGCACTGCCCCAGAGCCTCTTTCTAGATCTCGTTGTATTGCTTTCACAACGAGCTTTACTGCTAGTAAACTCATAAAGAGCTAGTGCTGATACATTGGGTACATAAGTTGCCAAGCTGGAAATACCATACAACCAAACATTTTTATTTTAATTTTTTTATTTTAGCATTTATATCCTGCCCTCCCCGCAAGTGGGCTCAGGGTGGCTTACAAAGAGCAACAAGTGCCAATGCATAAAATCATATAAAAACAGTAAAAACCAATAATTATTAACACAAATATGGTGCTCAGTAAAAAACAAGATGGTCACCGAATAAAATTACAAGATGGTATCAGTATTTCATAAAGGTGGTGTTGTCCTGTAGTTGGTGTACAACCAGTTGGTATATGGCACCACGCAGTATCCTGGCAGATCTTCCAGGGACCGTACCCCCCTAGCCCTGTTGTTGCCCACGCCATTTGTGGTGGTGGCAATGGCGGCCCCTATGTAAAAGCCTGGTGGAAGAGCTCCGTCTTACAGGCCCAGCGGAACTGCAGAAGGTTCCGCAGGGCCGTGATCTCCTCCAGGAGCTCATTCCACCAGGTAGGAGCCGCCACTGAAAAGGATCTGGCCCTGGTCATGGCTAACCTTGCCTCCTTGGGGCCTGGAATCACCAGGCGATGTTGCGTCCCGGCCCGAAATGCTCGTGGGGGTATGTGTGGGGAAAGGCAGTCCCTCAGGTAGGTTGGACCCTGGCCATATAGGGCTTTAAAGGTAAGTACCAGCACTTTGAAATGGATCCGGTATGCTATTGGCAGCCAGTGCAGCGCTTTCAGCACAGGCCGGATGTGGTCCCGGCCAGGGAGACCCATCAACAGCATGGCTGCAGCATTCTGCACTAGCTGCAGCTTCCGGATTTGCAACAGAGGCAGCCCCATGTAGAAAGCATTACAGTAGTCTAACCTCGAGGTGACCGTTGCGTGGATCACTGTAGCCAGGTCATCACGGTCGAGGAAGGGAACCAATTGCGAAACCAGACTAAGGTGGTAAAATGCTGATCTGGCAGTGGCTGCCATCTGGGCCTCTATAGTTAAGGAGGGATCCAGAAGCACTCCCAAACTCCTAACCTCCGATGCTGGCACCAAAGGCGTCCCATCAAAGGTCGGGAGAGGGACCCCCAACCCCGAACCGATCCGACTCAAGCACAGGACCTCCGTCTTCGCTGGGTTTAGTTTCAGCCAGCTCAGCCTGAGCCACCCAGCCATGGCCTGTAATGCCCGGTTCAGATCTTCAGGGTCGGAGCCCGACTGACTGCCCAACATCAGATAGAGCTGGGTGTCATTTGCATATTGATGGCAATCCAGCCCATACCTCCTGGCAATCTGGGCAAGGGGGTGCATGTAGATGTTAAACAACATCGGGGAAAGCACTGGCCCCTGAGGCACACCACATTCAAGTGGGTGCCTCCAGGACTGCTGTTCCCCTATCGCCTCCCTCTGTCCCCAACCTTGGAGAAAAGAGGCAAGCCATTGAAGAGCAAGCCCCTGTATCCCCACATTGACAAGGCGGCGGGTCAGCAACTGATGGTCGACCGTGTCAAACGCGGCCAACAGATCTAAGAACAACAGTGCCGCCACCCCTCCTCGATCCAGATGCCTCCGGAGGTCATCAGTAAGGGCAACCAGCACCGTCTCCGTCCCATGCCCCGGGCAAAAGCTGGACTGGAATGGATCAAGGACAGAAGCATAATTCGAAAGCATCTATTCTTCGGTGCTCAGCCTTCCTTATCTTTCTCAGCCATACATTAATACAGGGAATACCATTGCTTTGACCATACGAACTTTTGTTGGCAGGGTGATGTCTCTACTTTTTATTATGCATCTACTTTGTAATAAATACATGCATATTTTTGTATATCTTAATATCGATTGACTAACAGAATCATTGGGCCTATACATTCATATCTTCTTAACTTTTTGCTGCTTAATTCAATTTAGTTTGGGTTACGCATCCCCTTTCTTTTTTGTTTAAAGGAGTGAGAGACCACCAGTGAGAGGCAGAAAGTATGGGGGGGGGAGAAAGAATCAATGAGAGAAGTAGGGGGAGAGGGGAGGAATCTGAGGTGCGTAGAATGAGCCTGCTGCTCCTACAAGTTTCTTGCAGTTCCCCACTAGTAATCCTATATTTCACAGTCTGTATTTGAATTGAAATAGAATTCTATATTTGACCACAGCTAGTAGTAGAATACTAAGATCCACTGACCAATGCTCCCTTTAAGCTGTGGAATCTTGTGAGCAAAAATTCTGCTTTGTGAACTACTGGCATTAAAGTTGGGAATGAGTGATCGGGCATAAACTCGTTTGCTCTGGAGCCATCATTCCTGAGCTAAGACAAAAATGTGTGAGCTGGAGCTAAAAAATTGTGAGCTAGCTCACACTAACTCATCTTAGAGGGAACATTGCCACTGACATCATATGATGTCATATGGATATGAGATGGAATATATACATTTATTATAAACAGGAATGCTGCATCATCATTGCCTGACCTTCACAACAGTATTGCAGGCAAATTAATCGATATGATCTTTTAGGACTGGGTTGCCAAACTGTTTGTGTTCCTACCCACAGGTTTCTCCACAGCCCCATCTCTCAGTTATCTCTTTTTCTCTCTGCATCTTAAATACCCTGTCGCCATATGGATCTATATCACTGTCTCTCATGTATCATTTGCCATCCAAGGGACTCTCATGAGTCTTCTCCAGCACTATAATTCAAAAGAATGTATTCTTTGGCGCTCGGCCTTTATTATAGTCCAACTCGCAGACATACAGTACTACTGGGAATACCATTACTTTGACCATATGGACTTTTGTTGGCAGGTTTTTTTTATTATTATTATGCTGTCTAGGTTTGCCATCGCTTTCCTCTCAAGGAGCAGGCGTCTTTTAACTTCATGGCTGCAGTCACCGTCTGCAGGGATCAGGGATCCCAGGAATGTGAAGTCTGTCACTGCTTCCACAACCTACCTTCTATTTGCCAAGGAGTGATGGGGCTGGATGCCATGATATTAGTTTTTTTAAACATTTTTATTGATTTTTATCTCTACACACTACATGATATAGGAAAAAGGAATAATCTAAACTAACAGGAATAAAAAAAGTTCTAAAATTCGGTTATTTAATGTTTCCTCATTATTTAGCTTTTACATAATTGGAGATTAAAAGTTAGCATTTCTATTTTAAGCAGTACAAACAAAATTAACTGTAGTGTGTGCCTCTTAGTAAATAAACAAAGAAGAGAAAAAACAGACTTTCAGAATCGGGTTATTTAGCTGATCCCCCCCCCAGTTTGTTCTTATCAAAGGGCAGCTTAACCTTAAATGATTTAGGAGCCATGGCTCCTAATTCTGATTCAGAGTCAGAATCTTCCTCTAAGGAGCTATTTGAAGAGCTATCACTGCTTCTGTAACCATGTTCTTCTGTAACGACATTGTCCTCTACTTTCCCTTTTTCTTTTGCTGGGCTTTGATGCTGTTCAAAAAAGGCTTTTGCTTTGAGGATGGAGTCAATCTTTTCCTTTTCCTTTTTGAAGTTGAAGATAAATCCTTCTGGGATTATCCATCTGTAGTGAGTGGAGTTTTTCTGTAGAAATTAAGTCAATTTTTTATATTGTTTCCTCTGCTTTCTCACCTCAAATGGAATGTCTTTTAAAACTTTCACTTCTTCTCCTTGGATTTTCAAGGTTATTCCATTAGTTGCCTTCATTTCTGGAAAGCACGCTCCATGACTGAGGCTGCAGTAATGTGGATGCTTGACCACGGGATGTCTGTGTGGGTAACTTGCAGCAGGGTGTGCTGTCTGGATGATATTCCCCACAACACTTTAAACCAGTACAATTAGAGGTGGCACCATATTTAGCCAAGCTGCCAGTGTGACTGCAGCCTCTGTCAGCACACCAGGGAGCTCCATGCCACGCATCCTATCTAAATAAATTCTAGGCTGTCCTTGCTGGGGTTTTTGTAGGGCTGGGGGGCAGTAATTAGGTACTGTGGAGGGGGGTTGGAAGGGAGGGATGTGATTGGTTGCACCCATAATTGGCATCCTGTGCTCCTCTGGGCCTTTGGGACATGACCAGACTTTTGGCTTGCATGGGCACCTATGGGCTACATTTAGTTTTTCCCTGATGTAACTTTCTGCCACTGATATACTGCTTTTCAGTATGATTTGTAAGCTGCCTTGAGTCACAGGGAAAAGTGGGATATAAATATCTGAATAAATAAGTAATTTGGGCAGGTTGATAAAATTTAAGCAACTTCCTGTTTGTTAGGTTAGGCAGTGTTCTGACAGTGATTGTTCCACCTCTGTTATTCTTGACCTGTAATACTAGTTGTCATAGTTCACTAAAAAAAACCAAAGTAGACTGCAAGAGTTCCCCCCTCCCAAGTGCTGGTATGTTTTCTAAGGGTCAGCGCAGACAGACAGTCCAAGGCCAGGTCTACCAATATAATGGAAAGGGGTGGGTAGACCTGTTTCTGGAGGCCAGGTCTACCAATATAGTGGAAAGGTGTGGGCAGATCTATTCTCTTGAGACCACGTCTTCCAATATAATGGAAAGGGGCAGGTAGACCTGTTCTCCAGAGGCCTGATCTACTCCTGTAGAGAACAATATTTTGTGTAATAAAATTTGAGTTTTCTATTTTCTCTTATAATGTTTAAATTACTTAAAATACAGTTTAAATATAGTTTATAAGAATTCATTCTGAGATTTTTACAAGGTTATGGAAAAAATATTCTAAAAATAATTTACACAATAGTCAAATGTAGACTTGCTCACAACTTTAATGCTACTAGCTTTTTTTGCTCACGAGGTAGAATTTCTGCTCACAGCACTATGGAGCTTAGAGGGGACATTGGTTATGAATATTGTGGCACCAGTAAAAATAATGTTTCAGTGTGGAATATTTGGCTCTAATACAAATAATTTAATTTAGATTAATTAGTCTTCCAAAGTTAATTAAGAACGTGTATTTAAATTAGATTGTGGTTAGTTACATTGCATATGCACATCTCTAATTATTTGTGACCTTAAACCTGCACAGTGGTCTTATGCTGACCCTATTTATTTGCTGGTTATAATCATATAGTCACAAGCTATCTAACATGCATACTTCCATCTTCAGTGTTTGTAGATCTCACTGTACATGTGCCATATAGATATTTGAACTTTACTTAGCATTTTAAAATGCGTATCCAGTCCCTTGCTCTACTCCAGAGGAATATGTTTTACCTTTGTATTGATTTTTAGAAAGAAGTATATGTCAACAAACAAATCTCTTGGATCAGTTTACCTCTTTATTCAGATAAACCCTTATTTAGTTCAATTGTATTTATTACTCAAACTTTTTGTCTCCTGAGGGCTTGGGACACCAAACAAACTAATAAATTTCTGAAAGTATTTCCATATTTTACAGACAATTGTTTTGTGGACTGATTTCTTAATAAAGTGTAAAGTGTTTGGCTCTAATTAATTGTCACTGTGCGAAGGACAATTACTGTTATGTCGAATACCACTTACCATTTCAATCCAAATAAATATTGTGGGCAAATGAACTCAATGGGTAAGGATTCATCCTCAGAGAAAGATAGCCAATACGTTTGTCCACTTGCAGGGAAGTTTTGAATGCTGCCTGTGCTCTTATGGAAGCCTGCCAAGTTAGAAATGTACCATTGCGCTGGTAATGAGCCATCTCCAACTAGCTGAGGAAGAAGTGGTAGATGGCAAAAGCCATTTCTACACGTGTTGTGGATGCCATTGTGAGACAAAACTTTGCCACGGAAGTCATAAGTTCTTGAATGACTATGGGATACATGTAGTCCTGTGCATGAAAGAAGAGCTCTGCTTTGTGTCAAAAGGAAGAACTGATGGGTTAGGGAGGCTCTGTGCAAATAGCAGCCCACATCTCAATAACTGAAAACAGTTTTTAAACTTGTCATTTTTAGGCTAATAAACAGCTGCACAGGGGGGGAAATGTTGTTGTTTCCCTCTTATGCCCATATCTAGAACTCCAGGTAAAAACTAACTTACTTACCATCAAAAGTGTAATTTTTGTGCTGTTATTACATTCTCAGAATCTCATTACACATAACACAATACACATGGTTTCTGTCAACTCTTGTCTCTTTTGTGGCCCTGCAACATAGGTTCAGAGAACAGAGGAGTCACATCACCTTCAAATGGACTGACATGAGCAGCGAGGCTACATTTTTTTTTTTGGTAAACAAATTTTATTTTCTCAGGAATACAACATATAAAACATTTCATTCTATCAATTATCTACCCCATTCCCAGTTCCTCCCCTCCCTCCAATGGCTTCCCACAATGCTTCCACCCCTGCTCCAAATTACTTCATATCATCAACAATATCAGTTTTTCATCATTACAATCTAAAGATAACATCGTTTGACTTAATATTGATCTAAACATATTAAGTTTTGTTTCACATCCCAGTTCTTTTCCAGATAAATTTTAAAATCATTCCATTCTCCAAAAAACTCATCGTCTTCTTTGTTATTCAGTTTTTTTGTAATCTTATCCATTTGTGCCATGAACAGAACTTTTTGTATCCATTCTTCAACCTCTGGTACCTTTTCTGTCTTCCAAAACTGAGCATAAATCATTCTCGCTGTCACTATCAGGTACCAGAGTAAAGTTTTTTTAGTCGTATTGACTTCTTCCATTTTGAGTCCCAAAAGCAGAATTTCCGGTGCTTTTTTAAAAGAACATTTCAGTATTTTTTGCATTTCATTGTGGACTTTTGTCCAAAAGTCTACAGCTTTCTCACAAGTCCACCACATATGATAAAATGAGCCCTCATGCCTCTTACATTTCCAACATTTGTTTGACATATTTTGATTCATATTTGCAATCTTCTTAGGTGTCATGTACCACCTATACATCATCTTATAACAATTTTCTTTAACATTAGTACATGTCGAGATCTTAATAGAGTTTTTCCACAAATATTCCCAAGTTTCCATATCCACTTCCTTATTCATATTAATAGCCCATTTTAACATTTGTTCTTTAACAGTTTCATCTTCAGTATACCATTTTAACAACACCTTATACATTTTAGAAATATTTTTTCCTCCTCCACTCTCCCATACCTTTTCAATTTCATTTTTTTCCTCTCTAAAACCATAGTTTTTTTTGTCAGATCTAAAAAGATCATAAATCTGCATATATTTCAACCACTCATATTCATATTCAATTTCATTCTGCTTTTTCATTACCCACTCTGTTCCCTCTTTTTTAATTAAATCTCTATATGGCAACCAGTCTCTACCTCGCTGTCTTGAGTAAGATATCAACACTTCTACTGGTACAATCCACAATGGTCTTAAGTCACTCTGGTACTTCTTATATCTTGTCCATACCATATACAAAGCTTTTCTCACCAAGTGAAGTTTAAAAAAACTGTCCATTTTTATCTTGTCATACCATAAATATGCATGCCAGCCAAATCTACAATCATGCCCTTCCAACCCCAACAATCTGTCATTTTCAAGCTTCACCCATTGATCCATCCATGTTAGACAAACCGCTTCATAATATAGTCTAAGATTTGGCATTTGTAGACCTCCTCTTTCTTTGGCATCACAAAGTATTTTCATTTTGATCCTTGGTTTCTTGCCTGCCCAAACAAATTTTGACAACTCTTGTTGCCACTTGGCCAACAAATCCGTTTTATGCAGAATTGGTATTGTTTGGAACAGGAACATCAAACGTGGTAGGACATTCATTTTTATAACTGATATTCTTCCCATCAGTGATAAGTTCATTTTATCCCATTTCTTAAAATCTTGAGTCAGCTTAGTCCATAATTTCTCATAATTATTCTTATATAGGTCTATATTTTTTGCCGTTAATTCAATTCCAAGGTATTTTGTTTTTTTAACTACTTCACATTGTACCAGTTCTTGTAGTTCCACTTGTTTTTGTTTGATCATGTTTTTACATATAAGTTTTGTTTTATTCTTATTTACGTAAAAGCCGGCCAATTCTCCAAACTCCTTTATTTTTTGAAAAAGCAATGTCAATTTTTCTGTTGGGTTTTCCACCATAAACATTACATCGTCTGCAAATGCTCGATATTTGTATTGGTGTCCTTTATGTGTCAAGCCCTTTATTTCTTGATCGTACTGTATTTTTTGTAAAAGTATTTCCAATACCCAGATAAATAATAACGGTGATAACGGACAACCTTGCCTTGTTCCTTTCTGTACTTTGAAGTTATCTGTCAGTTCTTTATTCACATTTATTTTAGCTCTTTGTTCAGAATAGATAGCTTCAATACAATTTCTAAAATGTTGTCCCGCTTCAATCTTTTCCATCATCTGGTGCATAAAATTCCAATTAAGATTGTCAAAAGCTTTTTCTGCATCAACAAACAGAAAAGCTACTTCTTTTTCTGGGTGCTTTTCATAATATTCAATTGCGTCCATTACTATTCTTACATTGTCTCTAATCTGCCTTTTGGGTAAAAAGCCCGCTTGATCTTCAGAAATTACCGTTTGTAAATAGTTTTTCACCCTTTCTGCAATAATTTTTGCAAAGATTTTATAATCGTTGTTCAAAAGAGATATTGGCCTGTAGTTCTTTACATTTGTTGAATCTTGTCCTTCCTTTGGAATCAAAGAAATAATTGCTTCTTTCCATGAGTCCGGCACCTTTTTGTTTTCTCTTATTTCGTTGGTTAAAGCTTCCAGGACCGGGGAAATTTCTTCTTTCATCTTTTTGTAGAATTTCGCTGTAAATCCGTCCGGCCCAGGCGCCTTCCCCAACTTTGTCTCTTCTATTGCCTTCATCACTTCTTCTTTTTGAATTGGACCATTTAATAAATCTTTGTATTCCTTACTTATTTTTGGTAGTGGAATCTCCTTTAAATATGTTTTAATCTTCTCAAGATCAACTCTAGTTGTTTGGAATAGTTTAGCATAATACTTGAAGAAACATCTCTTTATTCCATTAGGATCAACGAACTCTTTTCCATCTTCTATTATTTTGGTTATCATTCTTCTCTCTCTTCTAGCCTTAAGTTGCCAAGCTAAGTATTTTCCCGGTTTGTTCGCCCCTTCAAAAGATTTCTGTTGTAACTTCTTTAAATTCCAATACATTTCCTGATTCCAAGTCTCATTCAGTTGTTCCTTCAGCAACTTTAATTCTTTAATAATTTGCTTTTTTCCAGGCTTCTTTTTTAATTCCTTTTCTTTCTGAGCAATTTTTTCTAACACTTCTGTTTGTTTTTGAAGTTTTTCCTTTTTTTGCTTCACGTTTTGCGAGATGAGAATTCCTCTCATCACCGCTTTATAAGCATCCCATACAATCTGTATCGGTGTTTCTTTATTTAAATTTTGTTGAAAGAATTGTTTCGTTTCTTCCTTTAACATCTCAATTACCGTTTTCTTATCCAACAAGTCTTCATTAATCCTCCACAGAAAGGGTTTTTTCCTTTCTGTGGAACTCCATACCACCGGATTGTGATCTGAATTACATCTTGGCAAAATTTCAGTCTTATGTGTTTTCATTGATAATTCTTCAGACATCCAAATCATATCAATTCTGGAAAAAGAGCAATGTCTATTGGAATAAAAAGTAAAGTCTTTCTGCATCGGGTTCCATTTCCTCCAAACATCTTCTAATTTTTCTTGCTTAACTAATTCAAAAAAATTCTTTGGCAATTTTCCGCTGAATTCGTTGTCCTTTTGTGGTTTTCTGTCTAGACGATCTATTGTCCCATTAAAGTCTCCGGCCATAATAACTTGCTCATAAGTCAATTGTTGTAATTGGTCAGTTATATCCTTAAAAAATTTTTCCTTTGCTCCATTGGGTGCGTACACGTTGATCAACAATGTTTTTTTCTGCTGAATCATTAATTCCACACCCACGTATCTGCCATCTATGTCCTTAAAAATTTCTGTAGGTTGTAACTCCTTCTTCACATATGTCACAACTCCTTTTTTCTTGTTTGAGGCCGCAGAACAAAATTCAATTCCAAATAAAGCATTCTTTAAATATTTTATATCCTGTTTTCTAATATGTGTTTCTTGCAAGCATATCACGTTGCATTTCTGTTTCTGTATCCAATGATTGATTCTTTTCCTCTTGTTTGGTGAATTTAATCCATTAACATTCCATGACAACAATTTGTACTCCATTATGCGTTTTATTTTAAAGTTCTCCAAAGACGTCCGCATTGTCCGCCTTAAATTTATAAAAGTCCATCATCGATCTGATCTGAATCCTCCCACCTTGATACGTAAAGGATAAACCTTGTGGAATCTCCCATCTATATCTGATGCTCAAAGCTCTGAGTTTGTCCGCCAAGGATTTATACCTTTTCCTGTCTTGCAGTATTGTTCTTGGGAGTTCTCTCATCACCATAATTTTGTTTCCCTCTATTACAAAAGGGACGTTGAATTGCTTCTTGAATATCTCCTCTGTTATTGATCTTGTTACAAATTGTACAATTACATCCCTTGGTAAATTCTTCTTTTCTGCAATTCTGGAGTTCACTCTATAAATCAAATCAAAGTCTGAGTCCATTGACCCTTCCTCCTCGCCCAGAAAAGCCGTTATCACTTCCATCATTTTTTCTTTTAAGTTCTCATTCTCTGTTTCCTTAATGCCTCTGAATCTCAGATGAGTCTGCATCCTTCTGAACTCCATCATTGTCTCTGATCTTGTAATTTGTTGAGTCAAAGAATCTTGTTTCTCTTCTATTTTTTGTATCTTCTCCTCTGTCTCTGTAGTCTTGGTTGCATTTGCTTGAACATCCTTCTTAACTCCTTCCATTTCTTGCTTGATTGAAGTTATTTCTGTAGTAACCAGTTCCTTCAATGCTGTTATGTTCTTCTCTTGGACTTCTTCTAGATGTTTCAGATGAATCTGAGTTTGCTTCTCCAGTTGGTCCCCCAATGTTTTTTCTATCTGCTCCCCCATGGCTTGTATTGCCTCTGTCATTCTCTTCTCCATTGCTTCCATGGAGGCCTGCATCTCTTTTTTCTCGCTTTACCTTGTCATTTTGGGGGTTGAAGTAGATCCAATCCTAGGTCTCACAACCGGTTTAAGTTCTGGGTCTGAGTCGGCTCTTTTCTTGCCTCTCCTGGTCTCCGTCTTGGCGATTTCTTTCCAATTCACAGATTCGCAAAATAAAGCACTCTTCTAGATGATAAGATTTAGTCCTCCATGCCTCTCTGTTTACGCTTTCCAAAGACCCTTAGAAATATATTAAAAAAGCAAATTTAGTTGAAGTCCTCCTCAAAATGTCGGGCGCAACTTCTCTATGGTAATTTCATGTAGAGTAGGTCAGATTGGTATTTTGCAGGCCCTTCCTTCCGCATAAAACTCACTTCCGGTCCGGCACCTTTAAAAGTTCCACTGTCTTCCTTTCGCTAATGCCCGTCTAGGAATTCAACTTCCTGGATGTTTCACACGGACCTCTTTCTTTGTAACACCAGCCTGCTCTTCCCACGCTATTGTTCGTGAGTTTCGATTTTACAGTTGCGCACACGGCTCAATCTTCACCACAGGAATGTTAAACAATAAGCGTTTTTACAGTTTTTAAAGGCTTCAATCAACTTTTTTCTCTCCGGAATCGGATTTCTGGGATTTACTATTCATTTTCCGCTCAACCGCTTAATTCAAATTGACTCCAAACTCAGTTCAGGTAAGCGGCACGTTTTTGTTATCTAGCACGTTCAAAACGGGTTTCGCATTGCTTCTTTTAACTCACAGTTGTTGTCCTTCTTCAAAGAGGTCTGCTGACGAAGAATTTATGCCGGTAATCCGGCTCGATCGGCCACTATAGAGTTGCTTGGCACTTGCCTTCTTCGTGGGAGGAGGTCAAAGCCCAATTCAGCTTCTTCCGAAGCTGGATTACGCCAACCTCACACTCCCTCTAGGGCGCTGCTGCCTGCTTGTCCCCCCCCTCGCTAGGGAGTGATGCGTTGGGCTGTGTATTGCCCAAACTGTCGAAAGTGGCCGTCGCTCGCTTCGCACGATCGTGAAACGCTTCAGTCCTCCATCTTAGCCAGACCGGAAGCCTCCGCGAGGCTACATTTTTAGCATGAAACAGAAACATGTAGATATACAGATATCACCTACTAGGATTGCTAACTTCCAGGTATGGCCTGGAGAGCTCGCAAAATTACAGCTGATCTCCAGGTTACATCGATCATATCCCCTGGAGGGTGAATGCCATGGCATGAGGACCCTTCCCAAACCCTGCGATCCTCAACTTCTACCCTCACAAATCTCCAGATATATCTCAACCTGTGTTTGGCAACCTATCATCTATAGTCAGGGGTGTTTTTTTTAAACCAACTGCTGTTCTTATTATGGAAGATGATTTTCTGAGTGCCTGAAGTAAGACCTCTGGCAGGCATAGCAACAAGTCTTCTCAGTGTCTCTATTTACCATATAAACCACTGAAAATTAGAGGGTAGTAAAAATAATGGCACTGTCAACTAGATAACATTCAGCTGAATGAAACAAAAATCTAGTGGCATCTTAAAAACTAACAACATTTATTTCAATAAAAGTCTTTCAGGTGTCACTGGACTCCCATTTAATTTCGCTATAACAGACTGACACAGCTACCTCTTTTCAATTATCATTCAGTTGCAGACAAACATGAGTTTGCTTATGTTTGATCACTTATTTTTATGTTCTTAAAAACAGGAAGCTGGATGCAGGCCCAGGAGCAGTCACATGGTTACAAAGGCGGACACCAGGAATGTGAAATGTGTAATGAGACCCATATTCAGGGATAGCTACTCCTGAACAAATGGGTGGGGGGGGCTTGTATGCACTGCATACAACATCCCCAGTTTCAATCAGAAAGTTGTTGTTGAGGTGGAAACAGCATGATGGCATCTTTCTTGCAGTGTACTACAAGGCTCTGTATCATCCCCAATACATTCTAATGTAAAGCCTTTGGAAATATAGTCTGCAGCTTCAGAGTAGAATAATCACTATGTAGATAGTTGAACATCAACTATAAAGTAGCAGATACACTGTTAGATTTTGCTCTTCTGATGGAGAAACAAATTAATATCGTGTCCAAAAGCAAAATGTTATATCCTCATCCATCACAAAAATTGGTCTCCTATTTGGGCTCAGCCAATCTAGCCATGTTGACCTGGCCTAGTTACAGCCCACAGGAAATAATAACCCCATTATTTCCAATGGCTGGTAGACCTGGCTTCAGTCCATCCCACTATAAGCTGTTAGTTGGCATCAGCTATTAGGTGGAGCTTCAAGTGCCTTTAAAATTTAAAGGGGTGGAAGACAGCTACTAACAGCTGTTTGATGGAGTCAGCCTCCTCCCTCCCTCCTCCTGCTGTTTCAGTGGGAGGGAGGAATAGGAAAAAATGGGGGAAATGGTCTCAAATTTGGGGGACACAAAAAATCCCCTTCCCCAAATCCTCAAATGATAACAAAAGTCTCAAAACTTCAGCATAACAAAAAATATTCCCTCCCTGAAATTTGGCTTTGAAATTAATGATAGGCAAGGTAGCAGGATCAACAAGACTAACACCATTTTGAAAGTGCATAGCTTGGGCTTAAAAGCGAACTTTAACTTTAGTTGATTTCATTTACTGTGTGAAAGGCTGCTGTGGGAAGCAGGATGTGGTAAAGTTGGTAAGAGGGATGTCTAACAGGATGTCTTGGAGTATAGCTGAATTAGTGGAAAAGGCTGATATATGGGGATAAAGAGGAACTATCTTTTCTAATCTTGTTTTTGCCAGGTCTGTAGAAAACATAAATATTCCAAATAGAGACGAAATACCTATATGGTTGACCGTATATGCATGATGAATGTGCTTATGTTTTTATGTAAGAGGAAAGTTAAATATATTTGCTAATTGTAAGACATCTGCACATGTCTGAAAAGCTGTATAAAAGGTTTCTGCTAATGCCTTATTGACAGAATCCTTGGGACGTTCTTATCGAGTTCCCCTTTATTGTAGTAAAGTTACACCTACTTCTGGAATCTCCCTGTTGTGTTCTTCATTGGGCATTAGCACACCAGGCAACAAGCCTATTTGGGTAACATTAACATGAACATTTTTGAAATGCAGTCCTCTAGTTGCTGGCATGCTGGCACAACTCCTAGGCAGAGTTATTGAGAAACACCATTAGAAGAGTATATGACTAAGATGTATGATCTGATTAAATTAATTTTAATGTGTATTGTACATAACATGGTCTGACTCAATGAATAGAAACAGGAGTTCAACATGCCTTCAAGAAATAAATAAGCTCAATTAAACTTCTTTCTAACCTACCAGCACAGAAAACATCTGAGAGTGTGACTCCGTGGTAAAACATCTACTTGATATGCAGAAGGTTCCAAGTTCAATCCCTAGCATTTCCAGCTAAATGGACTGGGTGGCAGGTGACTCTGGAGAGCTGCTGCCAGTCTGAGTAAACAATACTGACCTTGATGGACCAAAGATCTGCTTCAGTATAAGGCAGCTTTATGTTACAATAGAGTGACAACAAGACACCGAATATTCCTGAGTTAAACTAAATACACTGGCTTTGGCAAATGTTATTACAACATGCAAAAGAGTGCCCCATTTTCAGACATTGGGGAACTACTTGAAAGTCATAAAAATAGAAGCAGACTTCCAGAATATTTTTAATGGAATGTTTATGTGCCAAGTTTGCAAGTGTCTTTTAATGCTGAAGATCTTTGTCAAGAGTTTATGTATATCAGCATGCAGCAAGGAGATTTTAAAATGTTTTAATGTGAGATTTGGCATGTGCATTAGCTCACAGAAATGGAGGGGGGGATGTGGGCAATATTCTTTCAAGTTTGAAAATGATGTGCCAAGCAGCAGCAGATCAAGAGAGCAATAAATGTGAACAGGATTTTCTGAAACAGCAGAAGTTGCTATTTGGCTTACATAAAACTAAATCAACAAAAATTAGCACACTGTAAGTACAGCAAAAAAAACAACAACCCCTCTCTGTGTATAAAAATATTCTTCAACATGTCAATTTGCATCTAACTGAACAGCTCAGTAATATAAAAATGGGGACTCACCATTTGCAGAAATTTCTTTCACCAAAAGGCAAAAAGAAGAGATACATTGTTAAAAAAAAATGATTTACCTCAACAACATCCCATTATCATAAAATAGCTGATTAAAGCAAGGAAATGGCTGTGTGACAGAGATTTGTTTGCCTTTACCAACCAGAAACTGGCTATTGTGTATTAGATTTGTGGTAAAATAGCAATTTTGTACAATAGCATTATACTTTATCTAGCTGTAGCCAGAACAATGCTGACCCATGTACAAATGCTAACACAAGATCCAGTCAGTTTATGAAGCAAATGTGATCCCATGGCTCTGATGATGTGCTGGTGTAGCTATTGTTGCTGATAATTGATTTTATTGCTGGTGTTTTGTTTGGTATATTGAGGATTTTTTTTAATTTGGAAGGGAGGGAGAGGGGCCATGGGGTCTACACCTCACCTGTGCACTGCCACCAGCTTGACCAGATAAAAAAAATAATAACATGGACAGGGGTAGAGTGAGGGCATACCTAGTTTTCCAGAAGCTTTCCTTAGCCCTTGGCATGTCTAAAGTCTGGTGAAAGAAGGGAAAGGTGCTGATTATTGGGATTTTACTATTTGTTGGGGATTTGTTCCTCACCTGGTGGTATAAAAGCTGAGGCCCAATAAATGCTTTTATTGAATAACAGATCCTGCATTTTGCATAAGACTATACTAGCAGCAAGCTGGATCTGGGTAACCTGAAACTTGCACACTGTTTTGTGATACTTGGTTGGTCTCAATCAAAAGATATTAGACAGCTTTTGAATTTTTCTGTAGCCCCCATGGCTACCAACAAGTTTTAGAGTAACTTAGTGTGTGTCATGTCAGTAAGAATCTATCTGGCTAAGTGGTTGAAAACTTGGGCTGCACCCTCATTCTCCTTTGCCCTTATAAACTCAAGTTGTGACATGTTGGATCCCTAATTGGTTGGCTTGTTAGTAAAGTATACATCTGCCACAACTAGTGCATCTAACTGAGAGAACATACATCCTTTACCTAAGAGATAGATTTAATGCTGCTGAAAACAATATGGGCTTCACATTCCATCACCTGACATGATGTTGTAAATGTCTGTCAGGTGCCTGAAATGCAGAAGAATTTTCTTAGTTGGTAAAAAATCAATGTCCTGGAACTTTTCAAGGATGTTTGCTTATTTATGATTCCTGTGCCTCCAAAGCTTTAAAAAACCTTCCTGCCAACAGATGAGGAACTGCTTAATGCTTAAAACCATTCCACTTAAATCAAAGTTTTACGGTCCTTTAAATTATCCGCAGGCTGTTCATTTTTACAAGTTTAGCCACATATTATTTCATGGAAAACACAAGTGTGAGCATGAAATACTCCAGGAGACGGATGCTATGGGACTCTACAATTTGCTGGTAAATTCAAGGCAAAAATGTAAAACAATCATGATGTAGTTTGTGTTACAAGTTCAGGGACATAAGAGACCATAACACTCTAAAATCATCATCAATAAAGCCAACCACTAAGGCATAATCAGGACAGCAAGTAGTAAAAAAGACCAAAGTTGGATTATTTTTTTTAAAAGGTACTTAATGATGAGATATAAAGATGTCAAAAAAGCCAGCAGAGATGTAAATACTGCTCACAAATCCATTGGGGAATGAATCCAAAGTAATGGGGCGTCCAGGGTCTTACTGATTCTGTAAAAAGTACTATAAGTTCTTCTAATAAAAGAACAATAAAAGCATACCCAGAACAACTATAAGAATTATAAAAGCACTAAGAAGTATATGGGGAAGTAAAATGTCCTTGAATGTGGAACTGAAATGTTGAGGGTACGCTTCCACCCCCCCACCCTGCGCGCGCACACACACACACACAAAGGCCCCTTGGCATAATGCATACTCAAGGTTTGGTGATATTTTGCATCAGTCTGCATAGAGATGCAAAGATGCTGGCATAAGGTGATGGGGTAGAGGGAACACATCTTCATAGATAATAAAATAGGCCAGTGCTCTTAGCCTTGATCTAGCCATGTGTAGTTAACTAGGTGGTAGAGAAAGTGTATGGAGATAAGCTTTTGGATGCAGATCCAGTTTCAGAGTCCACTGAAAACAATACAGTATGAATAGACAATATGTACATCTAAATGTGCCTCCTAATACAAGCCATTTGGCTATTGTTATGTAGTGGGTTGCCGCATGGATAGACGACAGACAACGACATAGTGCATAGCACGCTTTATTAGGCACACAACAAGACATGCGGACAAACGGTCGGCAGGCCAACTATATACACACCTGGGGACCACCCCTTGGTCACCATAGGTGGGTTTGAATCTCCCGCCATGGCTCCCATTGGTTCCCCGGTGGAGGGACTAGGATCCTAGTCCCCATTGTCTTCCCAGACTGAAGCTCGGGTATGTGCGCTGACCTCCGGTGGCGGTCAGTGGACACAACACCTATGCTCCATTATTTCCAATAGGATGAATGTTCAGATGGACATCCATATTGTGCTCCAACTAGTAGGGCATAACCATGCATCACAAGAGGGTCAAAAGTCTTGGAGGAGTGCTGTGCAGGATGTACCTGAGCAAAAGGGATATGCCTGCTCCCTCCACTCAGAGTGAAGGGAAAAGGGGGAGATGTGTGGGCTCTCCATCGCTTCACTGTGTTGATCAAAACCATATGTAAACTCTGGGCATTGGAGACAGAGACCCACCACAGAATGAACTAGAAGTTCCATACTGCTTCTGCAAACAGGGCATCTGGAAACAGAGTGATAAAAGGCAGATTTTTCTAACAAACCATAATAAGGTATAATGTTGGTTTTAATTCACATAAGTGATTGTGAGAACATCTCAGGTTCATTAATTTGTGATAAATAATGAAGTTTGTCAGAATGCTTCTATAAAACTGGGTTTAAAGATAGGAGAAACAGAAGACTATTAATCATCTTTGATTTTTAAAAGGGTCATTTCAATTAATCTATGTTGAATGATGGTGAATGATCCATACTTTTGGTTTGAAATCTAAAACTTGGTAACAATTAAAAACAGAATCAACTGAGGGTTATTTTTGCAGTTAAATAATCAAGAATGAAAAGTATAGAACCTCATTTTGCATATTAATCACGTAATGACTGATTTAATACTCGCTCTTTTGGGTGTCATGATGTCTATCTCTGATGCATCCAACACTATAATCTAAAGCAAAAATCCAGCATTTCCAATGCTAGAGCAATAATAGTTTTTAAAAGGGAGAAATTAACCAAGGGTAAAAGCAGCCCAATTTTGCTTCTGTTAATCTCACTTTTCTTGAATTCCAAGCCCCAGGATTTGCATTGAAGATATTCTTTGGTGACTTCCGGTTTTGGTGCTCATCATGGCGGTCGCTCTCCTGGACCTCCAAAAGATGATCACCAGAACCCGTGGCTAGGAGGGGGTGCAATTGTCCACACTCCCCACGGAATCTTTGTGAGGGGTTCCAAGCCATGGGGCGCTAGACGGCTTCTCCTCCAGCAACAAAGCTGGTAAGGGGGGGGCATCCATGCCCTGGCAGTCCTACTACAGAGTTTCCAGATGGAACTAGAAGTGCACACCAGATCAAGCGCCGGGTGATCTAGCGGTTTTGCAACTTAAGCGATATGGAAATCATATAATCATTGAACTGTGAGTTAATGTGAAGCGAGAACATCGAAAAGAACCAAAAGCCACCCCATGGGAAGCAAGGGGGGACTCCCCTACGATAAGACAAACTGAAAGTGAACTCAATTGTAAAAGCGGGGGGGGCCGGCTTTTAAAGCAAAACAGACTGAATTAAAAGATTTCTAAGAACTTACCAAGCGTAATTGAGAACTTCAGAGACTGTGATAACTTTTGGAAAAAAGTAAACAATTCCTCAGAAATGGTGCCTCCTATAAAAAAAGATGAGAAGGAGAAGATAACGAAAGCTAAAATCACCAGAAATGCCAGCCCAGTGAGTGTTGTGCCCAGACAGGACACAAATGCAGACCTTCAAAGGTTATTAAGTGAGGCATTGCACCCTCTACTGGAACAAGTGATGGAAATAAATCGAAAGATGGATAAACAGCAAGCTCAAATCAATGAGACTGTAAAAAAAATCGATCAAACGGGATTGCAACTTAAAGAAGTAGACACCAACATCAAAAAGCTGCAAAAATAATTGCAGACAATGGAGAAGAAGTGACAAACAGATGAGTCTCAACTGTTACAGCTACAAATGGAAAAGGCAAGCTATGTCCTAAGATTCCAGGGAATTCCTGAGGAAAAAGGGGGAAATCTCACTAAGTTAATGTGTGAAGCATTAGAGCAAATGACAGAAATTGAAGCGGATACTTTACAAAATGATATTGATATGGTCTATAGATCATACACAGAATTCATAAGGAATAATAATCTGCCAGGAGAAGTGATGGTGAGATTCTCCAGAAGAAATGTCAGAGATAAAATTCTTAAAGAGGCCAATGGAGTTACCCTGAAAATCGAAGGCAAAGAGATTAAAGTACTAAAGGACATACCATTTGAAATAACGAAGAAAAGATGTAAATATAAAGACTTGGTCGCATTCCTTCAAAAGAAACAAATTGTCTACAGATGGATTATTCCTGAAGGAGTCATCTTTAAGTTTGCAAATGGAAAAGAAAAAAATTGACACTCTGGAAAAAGCAAATGAATTCCTGCACCTGCACAGCTGTTCAACAGATGGGAAAGAAGAAGAAGACAAAGGCAGTCCTGTGAAGGAAGATGGAGATGGAGTAGAGTCATCTTCTGGTGAAGAATCAGACTCAAATTTGGGGGCTGCAGCCCCAAAACGAGGCTATAGATTGAGGAAGCCAAAAGATTAAAAATGACTTGTTATTATAACTTTGAAGTTTAAAGAATGTTTAAAATAAGATTCCTCAGACTCTTTAAGAAGTCATAGTAAAATAAAGGTAAAGGTTCCCTTGCCAGTCGAATCCAACTCTAGGGATGCAATGCTCATCTCTGTTTCAAAGCCAAAGAGCCAGCGCTGTCCGAAGACATTTCCATGGTCATGTGGCCGGCATGACTAAACACCAAGGCGCACAGAACGTACCCACTGAAGTGGTACCTATTTATCTACTTGCAATTTCTTGCTTTCGAACTGCTAGGTTGGCAGGAGCTGGAACTAGAGACGGGAGCTCACTCCGTCATGCGACACACTCAGGTCTCGAACTGCTGAACTACCGATCTTCCACAGCCTGCAGTTCAACATCTTAACCACTTGAGCCACCGCAGCTCCAAGAAGTCATAGTAGATGATGTTTAAGTTGGAGCAGAAGTTTGAAAGATGATGAACATGTCCAATGAATTTATATGAATAAGCTTGTAATCTTGTTAAAGCAGCTTGTATGACACCCACTCTTGGGTTTTTAGAGGTTTCTTTACTTTAACCTATAGTATGTAGTCCCTTTTTTTCATGTAGTGTTTAGTTTTAGAAAATGCAATTAAAAAATCCCCTTCAGGGGGCCAAAAAAAAGAAAAGGTATTCTTTGGTTTAATACCAAGGGATTTGGTGTTTTTCAGACCTTTTGGTATCGCCTTAGGACAAACATATCCTATCCCATCCTGTCCTATCATATATCCTATTAGCTGGACCTAACCCAGAATACTCCTTCAGACTTCATATGCTTGTGCTCAGAGTTTGTTTATTAATATGGCTGCTCTTGAAAGCTTCCTTTAAGAAAGGGAATTTACAGATACTTGCAGCCTCCATAAGCTGGTTTAATGCCTTAGAGTTATTTTTAGTGAACAAATTTCTTCTTAAAACAATGGAAAATAAACAGGCTTCTGATTCCTTCTTTAGGTAGGCAGTCAAAGCAAACCAGTTTCCAAACCTTTTATGAGATAAAAAATAATGATCACATCCTATACTTTTATTCTGCTAGTTAGTTGGTTTCCCCCTTATGCTTTTATGCTCTTGTGTTTTAAATGTGGGGGATTTTATTGTGACTGTTTTATGTAGTAATTTTATGCTCCAATCCAACTTGCATCTATGGGATGTCAAAAGGCAAGGTATAACTGTTTTAAATAAATTTAAAAACCATTCTTTTTCAAAGTTATGACAGCAACTCAGTCTGTTCCTGATTATAATCAGGACACAAGAATGTGCCATTACAGGTATCCTTCCCCCACCCCTCCAAATTTAGCTTGTCTGGGCATGTGACACATGCTGTGAAATAGCAGCTGTTCATTATGCACTGGTCCCTGTTGGTAGTGTGTGGGGCAGGTGAGCGAAAGTCCTCTCACATCAAGTCTGCAGCGATCACTGAAAAGTTGCACTTCTCCTTAAATATTTCAGATTCTCTGAGATCCCTTAAATATTATTGAGGAATTGATACAAGATTGATTTCAGGTGAGATGGGGAAAGTCAGGAACCAGAACAAAATATGCTTGCTGTTTCACTTGTTTTAAATCCAAGTCAGAGTGATGTGGTATAGGTGATCCTAAACAGGGGACATTCGTTCTTCTTGGATAGGATGACCAGTCACTATGTTGCAGTCTAACCTGTGTGCTGTCCAAGTACTCCCCGAAGTAAGAGTAGAATAAGATATTATTATTATCATGTCTCCCAATGTTACAGTGGCTGGCCTCCCAGTAGACCACAAAAGCAAAAAGATTGAACCCCCAATGCACAAAATAAGTGTTTATAATATGCAATGGACTTTCCAGCTCTGAAGAATGCTGTAGATTAATGGAAACAAAACAAAATCCTCCAATACTTATGGCAACTAAATCTGTTCTTAGAGACTAGCAATATTGAGACAATATACAAAATCAAAAATATCTATATATCTATTCTCAGAAGCCCCAAAGGCTCAGAAGAACCCACTGTAAGAAGGCAGAAATGCAGAGGCTTGGGTAGATTCTGCCGTATCATATGAGGAGTTTTTACATTTTTCATATATGTATTTAAGATCTCCAGTTAGACAGTACTTAGTGATATTGATGGGTTTTAGTGTTCCAAACTCTGCTGTATCATATGTAACATTTTCCTGTATTTTGTTTTTCCTGCTCCCTCCCATCGTATAGGCGTTCTCTGATCTAAAATGTAGCCCTAGTTCCTGCTTTATACAATATTAACAAAAATAACGTGATGTTTTTAAAAAGTGCACATTTTAATGCTTCATGCTTCATGCTTGCAACTCAGCCTAAATATCCCAACAGTAGCTACATTTTTCTATTAAAATCTGTGCAAGAAGTATTTTGAATTAACGTTAAAAGGATTTGCAATATATCTTGAAATACCAAAATTTGTATCCAGAGTGCTTTGACAGTTCGTTTTCTACTAAATCAATATGCCAGACAACCCAGCCTGATAGCTCAATACACCAGCTTTATTCTGTATGACCAGACATCCAAAATTACAATTACTTCCTAATAACTGAAAACAAATATAAAACTAGTTCTCTTTTAAGTGTAAAGGAGCATAGCTGAAAGTAACAAAACTTGTAAAGTTTTGACATCTGTCTGTGGCAAAGATATGATACATAGTTGTTGTGATATTAATTTTTGCCACACCTTTTGACTAAAGTACAATTTGATTTTTAATGTTGGCTTAAAGGTCTGAAAATCCTGCAGTTATAGAATTCACATCCAGAAGAGAGGGCCTATGGTTCAGTGGTAAAGCATCACCTTTGCATTCAGAAGGTCTCAGTTTTGGTCCCAGAATTAGTCCCAAAGCTGACTTTGGTAGATCAGTGGTCTGACTCAGTACCAGGGAGTTCTACATTCAATGTGCCCAAGTAGGTTTCTTTGTAAATAACATCCATTGAAGGGGTATGATTTAGTTAGAGACCACAGTATAGGTGAAGTGTAGCTTAACCCTTTCCCTGCATCTTTTTCTTGTCATCAAACAGACATATAGACCTATTTTTCCTACCTGGGTAAGTATAGAGAGAATCTGTATGTTGTCTGTATCTTTGCTCAGTGGGGCCAACAATCCTTCTGGGATTGCATCAAGTCTGAATTTTTGCATGTACTGTGGCCCATATTGAAATCAGGTCTCAAGCCCATTACTATATACAGAAATCCCCCCCCCCAAAAAAAACACATACATTTTTATGAGCTCCAAACTCAGAACACCAAGCCTTTATCATGATGGTTTTCCCCTAATATGTTATAGTTGAAATACCTCTAATAATTTGAAACATTACCAGACACATGAGGTTAATCAATTATACGAAACTAGGAGCTGGATCCACCATATTAGCAACAAAAATCCTTCTTTGAAGAAATTCATTGGTGTAACCAGTCACAATTTCATCTTCAGCTCTCAATAGTTAAGGCAAATGTTCAACTTGAGCAGATCTGCCAGTCATCTTTCATAAAGGGGGGGGGAGTTGCTTGCAGAATTGACCATCTTCTGATGTGATTTGATAAATCCAAGACCTACATTTAAGAAAAATGAGTGACCCCTAGCTTCAAGAATCATATATTAAAACATTTTAACCCTGCCTTTCCTTGTAGTTCAAGGCTGCTTATAATAAGGCATCTTTGAGGGGAAAATATGAAAATAACATAACTACTTGATAATTCTATCAAAGGGCAGTGCAAAAGGACTGGGAGCAAAATATGTGGAATTTTATTTTTTTTAAAAGAATCACCAGTGTCTCATCTATAATCTAATACTACATTAATGCCATGAGGCTTCTGCCTTCAGCACTCTTATTGCCAGCAGACACAGTAGTTCTCAAGATGATATTAATCAAAAGCTGTGAGTGCCTTAATAATAATCCATCATTCAGACAGCATTTAATACATCTGTCAATCATGTCAATTGAAAAAAGACCTAAAAAAACATAATACAACTCTCAATCAAATGAAACAATGGAAATGAGAAGAATAAAACACTAATTAATAGCATTGTTGATGCAATTGCATATGTTTCATTGCTTGGGTCCCTGATGTAAACGCTAGGGAATAAATAATAATTTGCTTGTACTATTATCAGATGGATGCATAATTGTACTGGCAATTTCTCAAACACATTTTCATATCAAAATTCCCAGCCAGTGTTTTGGAAAAAGCAGTAGTCTCCTTATGTGTATCTTGGTCAGTTGTTACAAGATATCCCTTGTCAAAATGTGTGTGTTGTCTCCAGGCCTCATTTGCTGCCAGAGGTCACCGGAGCAATGCTCTGGGAGTGAGGAGGCCAGGGGGCGGGGACGTGTAGCAAGCCCCGCCCCCTGCTCCTAGCAGCCCTCCCCTCAGTCGGGCCAAGAGGAGAGAGAAGGAAGGAAGGTAAGGTAAGTTATCCCCCTTGCCTTTCCAGGGCCTGGAACAGCCCCTGCACCCCCCGCTTTTCGAGGCCAACGTGGGGCCCTGGAGAGGACCCTGCACACCCTCCCCTGCCTTTCTAGGCCCACGTGGGGCCCTGGAGAGGCCCCTGCACCCCTCCCCTGCCTTTCCAGGCCCATGCGGGGCCCTGGAGAGCCCCCTGCACCCCCTCTCCTGCCTTTCCAGGCCCGCATGGGGCCATGGAGAGACACCCGCACCTCCTCTCCTGTCTTTTCAGGCCCACACAAGGCCCTGGAGAGGTCTCTGCACCCCTCCCCTGCATTCCCAGGCCCATGTGGGCCCCTGGAAAGGCCCCCACCCCCCACTTTTCCAGGCCTACCCACTCAGGGCACCCGTGAGCTTACTGGTTTTGGGGGGTGGCGGCGGCGGGGGCTTGATTAGGGGTGGGCCGCAGAGGGTGGCAGGGCCTTGATCTCTTTGCCATCTTTCTATCTTGCTCTCCCTCCTCCTTTCCTTCTCTCTTTCTTTCCCTCTTTTTTCCTTTCTTTCTTTCTCTCCTTTCTTTCCCTCCTTCCTTCCTTCCTTTCTTTCCACATCTGTGCGTTTCCCCCCCCCCATAGCTAGAGAGGTAGGCTGGGCTGATAGTGTTTGACTGGGCCCAGCAAGGTTCCATGGCAGAATGGGGATTCCAACCTCAGTCTCCCAGATCGCAGTCTGATACTTGAACCTCTACATCACACTGGTAAGAAGATTCCTGGTGTATATGATCAGTGGTCCATCAAGTCCAGTATTCTGTTTCACACAGCAGCCAATCCCTTGCCCTGGATGGCCCACAACCAATTCTCCCTTTAAGCTGTGGAGTCTTGTGAGCAAAAATTCTACTTTGTGAGCTGCTGACATTAAAGTTGTGAGCCAGCAATTTTGCTACTGCATCAAGTTAGTTTGCTCTGGAGCCCCATCTTTCCTGAGCTGAGACAAAAAGATGTGAACCGAAGGCTAAAAAACTGTGAGCTAGCTCACACGAACTCAGCTTAGAGGGAACACTGCCCACAACACAAAATTGCTGCCAAGGCTTTCCCTGCAGAGCCCCCACCCCACCCCGCGTGCTTTTAGTGTTTATTTGCTTTTAGACCTGGGTAGGGGTGTGCAAAAAAAAAAAATGGCCCATTCAGATTCCGACGAATTGAACAGAATCAGTTTTGCCTGGCAGTAAGAGTCCCGCATGTCAGTTTTGTCAGTACCAGCCGATTTGGGAGTCTTTTGGCCAGCGAATGTCAATTTCAGCCCCATTATATCCTATGGGCCATTGAAGTCAATGGTGAAAATATAGGGTATATTCTGGGGGCTGGAGGAAAGAGGGTTTGAGGGAGAAGCTCCAAACTCTCAGGGTAGCTGCTGGAGTTCCTCCCCAAGATACCAACCAAGTTTCAAGAGCATTGGACGAGGGGGTCCAATTCTACGGGCCTTCAAACAGGCTGCCCCTATCCCCTCCATTGTTCTCTATGGTGGGAAAAAAGTTCCCTATGGTGGGAAAAAAACAATGAGCATATTCTGGTTCATACTTGGAATTCTAATTCTCAGGTCAGTGAGGATGGAGCTTCTTGTTTTGTTTTTTTTAACCATAATAATTTATTAGGTTTTAACATAAAACATATCAAATACATACAGGTTCTCAAGCGTCAGTGTAGCAATTAAAACCTGAATAAGTCAAACAGTGTACAAGTTTCCAGCATCTCTAAACATACATTAGTAGAAGTGAGCTAACTTAATAATAACAATGAATATTTCGCTTTACTGATAGATTCCCAATCAAAAGATTCAAAGGTTAACTTATCAACAATTGGATACCATTTACCGGTTGGGTTTAGCAGTTCACATTCATTTTGATCATTTGTATTAAAGATTGAAACAGTTTCAAACATAAAATATTCCCAAACTTTAGATAACCATAAATTAATTGTCGGAGGACATTTATCTTTCCATTTTTTGGCAATGCTGTTTTTCGCAGCTGTAAGGAGTATATTAATCAATTCTCTCTGTTTGTTAGGAATTGCACTCTCCGGCCATAGATTTAGTAACATCAATCGAGGATCTAAAGGAACATCACAACCAGTAAGAATCAAAATTTGAGATCGAACTTGAGACCAAAATTTAGAAATGAATCTACATGACCACCATGTATGATAGTAAGTCGCTGTCTTCCCGCAGAGTTTCCAACAGAAACTGGTTAAACCAGTTGAAGAGTACATACAGTAAACTGATAAGGTGGAGTCTTCAATTATAGGATTACAGCTTTTTTATAGTGTACATAGAAGGGAAGGAGAATGTCATTGCAGATGCACTCTCCAGAACCACCTAAGGGTGGAGATTTGTTAAAACAGATTGTTAAAAACATTTTGAGTGTTGTATGTGTATATATCCATGGGGTCGCGAAGAGTCGGACTCGACTGTGTGATTGAACAACAACAAAATGTGTATATATAACGGCATATAAAGTTTAACTTTGGTATTAGACTGGAGATCAGTTGTAATTCTGGGAAAGTGCCAGGCGCCCCTGGAGGCAACCATATTTCAAAACTTCAAGAAAAAATAAAATAAAAATCAGAAGTGGCCATAAATAATGAAACCTTGAGCTGGTAACTGATCAGGAAGAAGAGTGTGATTGAACTTACGGGTAACACTGCAATGCCATGGGTGATTTTTGGGACGCTCCCGAATTTAAAATGAACTGTAGAGCACCATTTTAGTTTGTATTTATTGAGGTTTTAATGTAACCTATGTTTTATTTCTGGCGTTGCCGCTTGTTTGCCGCCCTGGGCCGTACGGGTAGGGCGGGATATAAATCCCAAAATAAATAAATATAATAAATAAATCACAACTGTCTCCCACATCAGATACTATAATGTCTATGCAGGCTTGAGCTCTGGTATCTCTCAAGACATTACTGCATGAAAGGAAAAGAGCAGGTTAGGTTGAAGGAGAAGGTGAAAAGATTAGAGTGCAGATTTTCTCCTATCATTGATGTGCTCAGGTCTCCATGTTCCTTTTCCTCTAACCAAGCTCCTTCAAAATTTAACTGGCTCAAGTGGTTAAGACGCTGAACTGCAGGCTGTGGAAGGTCAGTAGTTCAGCAGTTCAAGACCCGGGTGCCGCAAGACGGGGTGAGCTCCCGTCTCTAGTTCCAGCTCCTGCCAACATAGCAGTTTGAAAGCAAGAAATTGCTAGTAGATAAATAGGGACCACTTCGGTGGGAAGGTAACAGCGTTCCGTGTGCCTTGGTGTTTAGTCATGCCGGCCACATGACCACGGAAACGTCTTCGGACAGCGCTGGCTCTTCGGCTTTGAAACGGAGATGAGCACCGCAACCCTAGAGTCGGATTCGACTGGCTTTCGAGCAAGGGAGACCTTTACCTTTACCTAGCCTTTGCAAGAATTCTTGTGCAGTGATATAAAACCCACAGTCAACTATAACAGAGAGGAAGGCTGCCAGTCACACAGAAAAGGGACATGCCAAGGAGAATAAAAATATATTGACCTGGTATCCTGGTTTCCCCCCTCTTTACCTGACATGGGTGGTTTGTTTGTTTTTCTCCACATGTGCCATCAGGTAGGCTCGGCAGCTCTGAGTTGGAAATACCTGGAGATTTTTGGGGTGGAGCCTGAGCGGTGGGTGTTGCCTTCTGACATACTTCTGGGGATGTGGCATATGCAAATAAGTTATGCTAATGAGCTCCTGCACCTCTTTTTCTATGAAATGACCCCTGGTTGCCTCTAAAAAACAAGCCAAAGGAGATCATAAGGACACCAAACAATTATGACTTTTTGAATTAAGCAAAAGTCCTAGCAGGAGACATAAGTTTCTTTGTAAAGTGCATTCATTATAATTCAAATCAACGTTTTAAAATAAGCAGCTGATCATCAGCTCTCACTAGATAGTTTCACTAAATAGAACCCTGTCATCGGGTCATAATCAAATGAGATCATTCAATTTGAGAGTCAGAGTCAAGAGCTGATTATGCCTCCTACTACAAAGGAGCACTGAGGATTGCTCTGGAGATTGCTTGCAGATGCTCAGTTGGGAGGGGAAAGGTTTTTGATCTACATTTAAACCTCTGAGGGGGTCTAATCAGCCCTCATGAGGGAGATTAACTATCCCAGCAGGTGTTACCACATGGTAATATGTGATAATTTGTGCAATGGCAAGAGATATTTCCTAATTAAAATGTTTGATTCTCTGAGAAACATGCTGTCAGTAAACAATGCAGTATCCTTTCCTTTCATGACCATTAGTCAAGGTAAAAAGTAATCAGTACCAGTACTATTTCCTCAGCATTCTCACACACACACACATACATAGAGTTTCAGGAGAACTTGAGGTGGGTAGACGTGTTGGTCTGAAGCAGTAGAACAAAATAGGCTCTTCCGCCAGGCGTTCGAATAGGACCCACCACCGCCATGGTACCACCAACGCCATGGTACCATCAACGCCCTAGAATTTGGGTACAGGGTCATCTGGAGGTTGGGCACTTGGATGAGATTTTTTAGGAGACGGCCATCTTGCTTTTTATGAGAGGAGCACCAAATATTTTTCTATGAGTATAACTGGTTTTAATATTTTAATGTTTGTACTGTTTTATTGTATGATTCGGCAATATGCCGTGTAAGCCGCCCTGAGCCTATGGGGAGGGCGGGATAAAAATATAAAAATATAAATAATAAATAAATAAAGTTTGAGTCCAGTGGCACCTTTAATACCAACAAAGTTTAATTCTGGGTATAAGCAAGAACTAAGTGACTTAGCATGTGTAGTGAGATACTTCTCTCATTACACATGATAAGTCACTCAGTTCTCATTTATACCCAGAATTAAACTTTGTTGGTCTTAAAGGTGCCACTGGACACAAACTTAGTTTTCACATCTGTTTGTTAACTCTTGTATTTGTATGCTAATTTGCTGCTATTCACAGATCTTACCAACAGCATCAATCCAATCTTAGCTATACTTATCACCCAGGTACCTATGCATCTTGACTATAATTAGTCTTTCCAGGCAACTAACCTGCCCACACACATCCTCAAACCTATGTAAGGCTTGAGAAAGTCTGTTTAAATGTATCTGAAGAAGTATATACCCAGTATTAAACTTTGTTGATCTTAAAGGTGTTTGCTATGCATTTCTCTTATATTTCTTTCCAAGTTAGACAATAATATATTCTAGGAAGGCCAATTCTAGAGCCCAAAATTTGAGTATCAAAGCATGGCCAGATTTGGTTGTGAGCAAGTCATGCTTAGATACCAAAAATGTTGAGCTCTAGAATTTGATTGCTATAATCCATTGTTGTGTGTTAAGTAATGGGTTCACGAGACTATTGTGGTTTCAGCATAGTTCTTTATTTAGTTACTCAACAACAACGTGCGGCAAGCCACAACTATATACAGAAATCCCAGCCCCAAAACACACTCACAAAATACAAATAATCCAATAAGCAGTTAGGCACTTGGAACCCTATTTGCAAGGCATGCTTCAATCTGATGTTACCTGATTGGCCAGTTTAGCAAGGGCGGCCAATCTGAATGTAGCTGCCAAGAGCCTCTTGAACAATGAGTGTTCACTCGAAGCTCTCAATACACAACAGTTGTCTGTTGGTGGAGCCAAGATTGAATTATTATGAGTCTGCAGGTGGTGGTGGACAGCAATATTTGGAGGGTACAGTGCAGAGCCCAGTGGCAGAAGCATCTGAGGGGAAAGACCAGCATAAAACCCTGAGTGGTCTGAGACCAAGATGCCTAAAGGTCCATATTGACCTATCAAATAGAGACATCTTGGAGTTCTTCTCTACTATCTGAAGGCAATAGGTGACTGTTATGTACTGATAGAGTTTCCCTGCTACACGGTGCTCCCAGAGGAAGGGTGAGCTTGGAGAGATAAACAATAGACCATTAGGATCCTGGCAGCCACCAATTAGGATGCAATGATTGCATAAATAGCCTATTGTTGGGAGTGGGTGTGTGATGGGTGTGCCATTTTATGGGCTTATAAACAGGGCTCTGGCCCCTGCTACAGTTGTCCTTAGTTTGAGCTGATTCACTAATAAACTATGAGCTGATCACTACACGCGTCTCAAACCCAATATATTTCAGTGACCATGAATTACCTTTCTGCAGGGCTTGAAAGGCAGAGATGTTCTGCCAGGCATTTGGTTGAGGACAGCAACAGTACAGTCTGAGGTCTGGCACTGTCATACTCCCCCAACCCCACCTCCATATTCCCCCCCCCCAGGGAGCCTGTGAAAATTTTATCTTTAAACTATTTTCTGCCATCCTGAGCTGATTATCTTATGTATTAATTATTATTTATTGTGGGGTTTTAATTTTTAATTTTAATAGTCTTGTATTCTGTAGTGTGATATTGTACTGAATTTTATTGTAAGCCACCCTGAACCCTGCTTGCAAATAAATAATAATAATAATAAATAAATAATAATAATAATAAAGTAATAATTGTGGTGACACAGTTGTGCAAAATACTCCCTTTTCCTGTAAATCATCTTTCTGTAGAGTTCCCATCACCAAAGTCTTCCTGTGTGCATTCTAAATGTGTATGACATTCATATTAAAGAGATGTAGTCCCATTCTGCAATCTGAGATTTGGGTGTTCTGGCTGGGATTTATAGACTGCTTAACATTGCTATCCCAAGCAGAATCACACCTTTCTAACTCTATTGAATTCAATGGCCTTAGAAGTATGCAACTGTACTTAGGATGGCATTGATCACACATTTTTATTGGCTACAGACTTAGCTGGTATTCTTAGCTGCACTGTGCCTGACTAGGCATTGGAGGAGGCATGTGGGATGTCTTTGTTTTGGTTTTCTTTCATTTTCATTGGGTTCAATAGGAATGGTTATGCCAGTTTTTAATGACGGTATAACATCACTAGGGTTGCCAACAGTGGGTTGGGAAATCCATGGAGATTTGGGAGTGTAGCCTGGGAAGGGAGGGATTTGGGAAGGGGAGGGACCTCACTGGGATATAATGCCAAAGAACCCACCTTCTAAAGCAGCGATTTTCATCTGGGGAACTGACCTCTGTAGTCTGGCGATCAGTTGTAATTCTGGGAGATCTCAGGTCCCATCTGGATGGTGGCAACCCTACATCATACCAGTACATGAGTGATTGCTGTCCTTAAAGCTGATAGGTCCCATTATTTCCCAGCACACTTTTGGTACTCCCATGTCACTGGCTCCTACACTAATACAGCTACTTTACTGGTATAGTGCCAGTGAGTTGCTATGCCAACTTACCTCTCATTTACATCAGCATGGGGCTAAGGATTTCATGGGCTAACCTTAGGACTGCACTCTTAGAGTGACAGTATAGTCTGTCAGTGGAGTCCTAAATGGGTCTGATTAGAATCATACTGAAGTCTACTCAGTGGGGCTTACTTTTAGAAAAGGATCCTTAACATTGCTCCATATGTATGTGTTTCTGCATATAAAAACATGAGACTGAGTCTTCTGGTTTTGGTGACTCGCAAGCGGGTGTGCTCCATCACATCTCTGATGTGAGCACCCCGCAAACGTGCCGATGGGGGGGTCCAAGTTGATCTTGGACCCCCGAGACCCCTCGAAGGGGGGTCATAGCCTGGGGCATGAGAGGTGCCTCTCCCAAGGCAGAAGCCAAAGGATTGAGGCACCTTTTTGCCCCGATAGGCCCCCGCGGCATGGAGCCAGCATGGCACCTAGAGGCGCACACTGGACAGAGTGCACAAGGATCCCAAGGAATGATCTTCTCTACAAGTGCAATGAACGCAAGTACACATGTGAGTGAAGCCATGACCCAGCAAACAACTGATAAAATGCTAGCAGTAAAGCCGTCCCAAAGCCCCAAACAAGTGGAAAGGGGGAGGGGAATGCCCAATCCCGAAAAGATCAAATTTAAAGCAGGAGGCTGAAAGGGCGGCTTGAAGGAAGCAGATTATGACGGAGTGTGCGGCAGACTAGCAAGAAAGCAATAAATCATTTGGCTTACGGAGAACTTTTAGACTTTCATCTTCTGTAAACAATGACCCTGTGAATACAAAAAATGGTGTTGAAAACAAAACTTATAACAGGAACGGCCAGCACATCATCACCGGCTACCAGACTGGAAGCAACCACAGACTTTCCCAAACTGATTGCCGCAACTTTACGCCCTCTACTGGACCAACCTCGGCAATGGGCTGGATACATTGTAAAAGGATCTCAAAATGCCAGTGAGAAAGAAATAAAGTGGATGTACCTGAAGCAACAGCAGAAAGTGGAAGAGGGACCTGAGAAAGTGGAGGAAAATAAAGACGCAGAAGAAGAAGAAGAAGAAGAAGAAGAAGAAGAAGAAGAAGAAGAAGAAGAAGAAGGAGGAGGAGGAGGAGGAAAGAAGAAGAAGAAGAAGAAGAAGAAGAAGAAGAAGAAGAAGAAGAAGAGGAGGAGGAGGAGGAGGAGGAGGATGGGAAAGACTTTGATACCATCTCGATTAGTCTGGCTGAACCATTTGATCCTGAAGCAGATTTAGGGGTTACCACCCCTAAAGCATTAAAAAACTAATTTGGACTGATAGGAGGAGAGGAAAATGCAAAATAGTTTAATTTTGATATTGCATAACTTTAATCCAATGATATTTACACGATAGCCAAAGACATTGTGATTGTTTGCTTGACACTTTCATATTATTAACTCTCATATTTTGCTTTAAAGATAATAGGGATGTATCAACAATCTTATATCATTGTAACATGGATCTTTGTTACTCTTTATTTTAAGTTGTTCCCTTCCCCTGACCCTGTAGGATTGTAGTCTAGAAAATAAAAATATTATAAAAAAATATTTTCACACTCTTATTTGTAAGGCATGCTGATATTGTGACTATAACACTATTAGAATTCATTATAAAATTACCACAACCATTGAATTCAACTGTGTAACACCAGTCCAGGAACAACTAATATTTTAAAATAATTATTCCTTATCCTGCTGTGAAATGTAATTAATGTAAATTTCATGTATATATTGTTTTCTTCCATTCTTTTCTTTAATCTCATAATCATTCAAACAGTGGTGAATTTCATATATTCTGTCACCATTTTCCTGTCCTTAACTTAAGTATTCAGTAGCCTTAATTTGCCCTTTGGGGAAATTTTGTGAGCCTTTCAAAAATGTGATCACAGTACATTAGCTTACCTCTTCTCTACAAAGATCAAGATGGGTAGCTGTGTTAGTCTGTCTGTAGCAGGAGAAAAGGGTAAGAGTCCAGTAGCACCCTAATGTCTAACAAAATTTGTGGTAGGGTATGAGCTTTCATGAGTCTTTCTTCTGAAGAAGTGAGCAGTGACTCACGGAAGCTCATACCTTACCACAAATTTTGTTAGACATTAAGGTGCTACTCTTCTCTGCAAATAACTGATTAGCTCCATAATAAATGTTACTGAATGCATTTAAGTTACAAACCTATATCCTTTTTTTTTAATAAAGGTTTTATTGGCTCCCCTAAAAAGGGGAGGTATTTCGCTTAAAAGAAAAAAAGGGAGGGGTAGACAGTGGGAGAAAGAGAAAGCTGAGTGATATATAAACTGGTAAATTAAACTGTTAGTAATGTCCAATTAATCTTCTTGGGCTTCTTCTGTGTGTTGCCAAACTTCTTTTCTTAGTCCTGTTACATGTATTCTCTGTTAGTATGTTAGTAATGTTCCTTTGAGATTCTGTTAATAAAAAGGGTCTCTTCTGTGCACATCCAGACCCGCTTCTTTGCGTGCTGGGTACTTTTACTATCGCTGACGTGGAGGAGCTTCCTCTGTTGTCTCCGTTGTCTTCTCCTTCCGGCTTGTAAGATCCTCCTTCGGGTTGTTGTTAATACGCTCAGTTCATGTACTATAAATCCTCTTCCTTTCATGCCCCGGAGGTCCCCATTTTCGAGAATGGTATCAATTTCATTTTCGCTTTTATATTCGCTCCCAGACTCTCTATGGGTCCTCCTCGCAATTGTTGACTTATAAGCGCTTACAGGCGCTTCTCGCTGTCACAATTCCAACTTATCTTTTTTGCAAAACTCCCGTTGGATTCACAGCCATAAACAGTCCAAACATTCAACAGCCGGCTCTTACGCACAAACAAACGCCCAGACGGAAGTCCCTCCCTCCTTCTCCGCTCGCTTTTGCCCAGCTCCGACATCTTTTCTTTTTTGTTTACTTTTAGAAAGTTCTTAAAATGTGCTCCAGAGAGACAAGTTTCTCGCTTTCAAATACATCAAAGGAAAACATCACTGTCCGCTCAATTCATCCCCCCCCCTCCTTTTCTTTTGCGCTTGTATGGATGGAGGATTAACCTCTTCGCCTTTTTCGCTGGGAGGGGGGGGAAACAATTTTCAGTTCTTTTTTCTGCATTTTGACAACTCACAGTTAAGCCGATCTTTTCTTTTTCTTTTCCACTTTTGCGGATGGTCGCTTTATCACTCGGTGACGTCTGGTGGCTCCGCTAAACCCCGTTCGGGGTCGCTCACGCAGCAAGGTCCATTGGGGCAGGGCATGGCGGGAGCCTCGCTCTCCGACCTCTCGGTCAAAAGAGCGACTCCCCCCTAGTGCGCCCTAAAGCGCCCCGGATCCGAGCTCCTCTCTTCTGAGGGGCTCGTTCGGGTCTCCGCTCGCGCGGATTCCCTCCTCCACCGCGGGCGGGTGAGGCGCCCTCGGGAGCGACCCGAGGAAGCGTCCGCCATGCGCGGGAGCCAGACCGGAAGCCCAAGTTACAAACCTATATCCTAATAGCCAAGGTGCCCCCTGCATGTGGATATCTAAATCCACACATCGGTGGCACCTAGGGAGCAAAGAGATTTTCCTGCACATTTGGGGCAATCCCCAGGGGTGCAGAAAAATCTAAGAAGTTAAAAAAAATCCCCTCATACTTAAATCCCCCCAATAGTAAAAGAGCATTCCCTGCGCATGCGCAGAGAACACCCTGGCAACTGTCTCGCTGCCGCCGCTGCTGGGGGGGATGGGAGAATGCTTGGCGGGCTGGCAGCTGTGAGCCATTCAGGCCTCGCTGCCACCACCACTGGTCGGGGGGGTGGAGGGAGAAAACTTGGTGGACTGGCCTCGCCACCACCACCGTCACTGAGAGGAAAGGGAGGGGGAAGAAAGCTTAATGGGACCGGCAGCTGTGAGCCATTCAGGCCTTACTGCCACTCAGGGGGGGTGGAGGGAGAAAGCTTGGTGGGCCAGCCTCCCCACTGCCACCACCACCGTTGGGGGGAAAGGGAGGGGGAAAGCTTAACAGGCCGATGGCTGTGAGCCATTCAGAGAATGGGAGGGGGCCAGCCACAACTCTGACACTGGGGGGTGGGGGAGAGAGAAGGCTGGGCTCACCTGCTGCTGCTTCCACTGCTTCTGAAGGTGGGGAGCTGTGGAGAATACTCCCCCTCCCCGCGAGTATTGCGGGTCCCACTTGTATTTTCTAATAAGTACAAACAGATCTGCTAAGAAATTAAAATTCTACTTAACATTTTTTAAGCACACTAGAGGCAGGTAAAAAAGTGTGTTGTTCATGCTTCTCCACATTAATCTGTTTAAACCCACCCAGATTTTTCTCTCTCTCAGGCTGTGGTCACACAGGCAGCTTGGCACAGTGTAGTGGTGCCTCAAATTGTACTGGTTCAAAGTATAGCAGAGCATTTTATCTGGACTGCACACCCTCCACTTCACAGCAAATCAAGCACAGATCCTATTCTAACACGTGGGTTTGGCACCATGAAATCTAGCTTGGCATCCAGGTTTGTATTTATTAAAACTACGTATGTCATGCCTACTTGTAAAGTGGCTTAAATACTTTTCAACACATGTGTATCACAGAATACCTAAAAGAAAGCCTTCAAAACAAATAAGAGAAACAATGACTTAACTGCATGAACTGTCAGGAAAAAAAACATTGTGAGACTGAAGAGAGACATACTGGTACACAGAAGAATCCAAATACAAAAGTCATGTCATATCCTTTGTTAGGACCTTTGTTAGGACCGAGGGGGGGGGGAACCAGAGATTGTAGGTTGTCACATTGATCCACAGAAAAAGCTAAGCCCAAAGCTATCACAAAACAATATGAAAGCTTTTGCTTGCTCCAGAGTTCTACATTGGCTACATGCTAAAAACAGAAAAGAGAGGGAGAGCAGTGGAAAAAATGTCATTTCATGTCATGGTTGAAGGCCTCTAGTGTACAGATTGTTCAGGGTGCGTTGAAGACTTGCCACAAATGTTCTGGGATGAAGAAGAGAAAAATGACAGTCTTCATGTGACAAAGGCAGACATAAAAGCAAGTCTTCACCTTTATGTATTTATTCAAATTTATAGTCCACCCTCCCTGCAAATGGGAGCTGCGGTGGCTCAAGTGGTTAAGACGCTGAACTGCAGGCTGTGGAAGGTCAGTTGTTCAGCAGTTTGAGACCCGAGTGTGCCGCATGACGGAGTGAGCTCCCGTCTCTAGTTCCAGCTCCTGCCAACCTAGCAGTTCGAAAGCAAGAAATTGCAAATAGATAAATAGGTACCACTTCAGTGGGAAGGTAACAGCGTTCCATGCGCTTCGGTGTTTAGTCATGCCGGCCACATGACCACGGAAACATCTTCAGACAGCGCTGGCTTTTCAGCTTTGAAACGGAGATGAGCACCGCAATCCTAGAGTCGGATTTGACTGGCTTTCGAGCAAGGGAAACCTTTACCTTTTTTTTACCCTGCAAATGGGCTCAGGGTGGATCACAGCAATAGTTATGCCATTCAGCAGCACAAAACATAATAATAAAAAGTTAATTAAAACATTAAAACAACATTTAAAAACAATTCGCACTGATACTGGTGCCACCAGAGTCTGAGTTGGTTCAATCCAGACCGCATGGAGCTGGTGTCTTCAGCAGGGGAGGCTGAGATGTTTCTACTGGACACCTGCCACTTCAACCAAAGGCCTTCTTGGAGAAACTAAAAACTTGCAAAGTTTGTGATATGTTCATTTGCCCGCCTGTTTTCTGCCAATCTGCCAGTGTATAAAGAAAACTTCTGCCTGTTTCTCCAGCTGCAGGCAGGCTTTCACCTGCAAACAGACATTTGCTGAAAGGGAGAGAAATGTAGCCTGTGGCCATTCATAGCCTTTGCCTCTTTACTTTCACCAATGCCCTTTACTTTCACCAATGTACAAGGAAGGCCCAGTAGGCAAGCTCATCTCCCAACCATATAGTTCTTACATAGGATCATAAAGCCAGCCTAAAGTAAGCAAGATGATGTACTTATAGAAATCAGAAACTCTGGGCACAGAAACACTGATTGAGGTAGGAAGATTTGCTAACTGTTTTGGTTGGATAGCATCCCTGCCAGGCAAAGTCTGTTGCTTAGTTCTTCACTGCCCCTCCTATATTATGTTTCTCACAGTAATGAAAACAGACAGTGAGGTACTAGGACAACCATCAGCTCAGAAAGTTTCTGACTGGCACTGAATGATGGGAATAATTCTATTTAGATTTTGAGTATTTGCTATATTAATGAATAGTGGTAGCTTAGATTTGGTTTTCCACTCATAAATTTCCAGCTGCACATTCTTAGTGGAATAAGCTACCCATCTTGCCTCTGAAGTACAACTTCAGAAGAAAATTGTATTGATGCAGCATGTACTTGTTTCTAGAAAACTTCTCCCTGTTACTGGAAATCATGGGCATGGTCCTATACCTTCTTACAGAATGAAACCCTCTGTGATAGTAACGTTCCTTTTATTTGTTTACATTCTTTATAGTCCACCTTTCTCACTGAGACTCAAGTTGGATTACATAATGGAAATCAACATAAGCAATGATTGGGATATCCTCTGAGGAATATCAGACCAAAATGATTTTGAAATTGCTATGTCGTATAGAAATATGTTTCAGTATGAATTTGAATTTCTATGAAATGCTGTGCTTTGAAATTAATGAAATCTATGAAAGCATTTGTGGTGCCAGTCTGGGGAAATAAAGACCACACACACACACACACACACACATACACACACACTAATTATAATACCTGTAAAGGTGTCATACAGTGAACTTCAGCCCCAAAATCCTTCCTCTAATTCTCCATCTGTACCCACACCCTTCTTTAACACATTTTTTGTAAGAGTAGCAAATAGAGTACAAAGTTTGCTCAAAACGTTTTATCCATAGGATTTAAAGTGAGTTTGGGTAAAAACAAACATTTGTCCGATACAAGGGGGGGGGACTATAACTGCTTGACATACAGCACCCTACTGTTTTCTGGCATGCTATATGAATATATTTTAATCTTTATTCTTTTGAAAAGAAAACAAATGGCAGAGTCAGCCTTATTGATTTTCCTCACCGTGTGATGAGCACAGCAAACAACTTGAAACTATTATTTCAGAGCCTGCCGAAAGCTAATATATTGTCTCCCAAACAGAATCCTCAACTGAAACACACACACACAAACACACACATGCTTTAAAGGCTATCTATGACCAAGAAAGGGGGTAGGGATTTGTACACTATTGGGGCAACCTGAACCACTGAATATGCAGGCAGTGTCCAGAGTGAAGCTACAAATTTATCCATGTTGTATTTTATTTATTTATTTATTTTTCGCATTTATATCCTGCCCATACCATAAACAGGCTCAGGGTGTGTTACAACATTTCCATAAATACAATAAAATTTTAAAACACATAAAAACATATAAAATTAATAATCATAGCTTGCTGTAGAGAGGGTCAAGCCCATTGATGTAGGTAGGTATGGCTGGTTATCAGTGGGTGGGAGACAGCAACCTCGGGGGGCCAGGTGTGGATGCCCACTGCCTCAGCCTAAAGCCTGGAGGAACAGCTCTGTCTTGCAGGCCCTGCGGAACTGAATAAGATCCTGCAGGACCCTGATCTCAGTAGGGAGCATGTTCCACCAGGAAGGAAGCCACAGTCCTCAGTTTGCAAGACTGGAGCAAAGCTGTTAACAACAGGATGTTTTGGAGAATGTTAATTCATAGGGTCACCACAAGTTAGAAGCAAGGTTGCCACACACCCTGGTGATCAGGCCCCACTGCCCCACTACTGATCAGCTGGCCAGCAGATGGGACTTATCCCAAAAAAGATGGAGATCCAGCCGACATGCAGCGACATGTCTATGTCACTGCCACATGAGCCATAAGTGATGTCATCACATCAGGGACATGGGGGCAACACTCTGGTATTTGGGCAAAAACTCTATGGTAGAAGTCAAATTTACCATAGATTTCCCCCCAAATACCAGAGCATCACCCTGACATCCCCAACATGATAATGTCACTTCCAGGTCATAGGCATGTCACTGCAAATTGGCTAGGCCTCTCTCCTGCTCTTGGTAAGTTCCCTCATCTCCCACCGGTTGCCAGGAGGGACCTGGCAACCCTAGTCAGAAGTGACTTGACAGCACTTAACATACACACCCCAAATACATTTTTAAAAAATGTGTACTGGAAGACCTGTCTGCTATCCTCAGCCATAAGGAGCTTACTAGTTATGGTTTAGGTCCAACATACCTGACAAATTGCATAGATCCTCATGTCCCATTGTTAGCTCTAGGACAGAGAATACCCAATTGTTTAAAATGTATATATCAAGCAATATCAAGGGCAGACTGAGACATTCCAACTGGTTGTCCCTCCCTTATGGAATACCTTGAAAACTTACCATCTTCAAAGTATCCTGAAGAAAAGTTATTAACAATAATATTAATTTATATTTAATGTCTGTGGTATGATTTGAAAGCTTTCTTATCTCACTATGCACAGGAACTCTATATATATACAGTTGGGTTTTCTCAACAACTTGGCCTTCGCAGAATCTGTATTTGTGAAGCTATTTGGTAGTTATTTATCAGTAGTGAAAGCTGCTGCCTTTAAACTACAGGGAAATCTACAGCAAAATGGGAGGGGGGGCTTAAATCAAAACTGTCAATGCAGAGAGATAGCTAGATTTGTATTCTATCTGTATGTTGTGTCAAAGCTGTTAAAACTATTTCAAGAAAGGCTGAAATGCAATTGATTTCAACAGGCCAGCCTATCTTTTCAATGATTTCCAGAATGAAATCCACAAACTTTGTGGCAAACATAGAACATTTCAGTATTTCTTCCAGTTGTAAGAACATACCCATAAACATTATACCTATGTCTAGCCAGTCAGTTACAACAGCCATAGATGGTGGAGGGTGTTGTTAAAAACAACAACACCCTGCACCTCTATTTGTACACCATTCTTAAAAGGCTGAAAACAAATTTTTGATCATTCTGTTTTAAGCTGTGGGTTCCTCCCCTTATCATGGGATATTTTCCAAGTTGGTCATGGAAAGGTTAATCCTAAGAGGGGCAACAAACTGCCTATTACAAAACCGCTGTGCATTTGGAAGCATTTCATAGAATATGGGCAGTAATAAAAGTTAAAGAAAGAAAAAAATCCATTAAAACCCAGAATCGTTTGGTCAGCCTTGTGCTTTTCCAGCTCCTTTTTAAACATTGCATTAGCCCATCTTTTATATTGGGTATGCTCTGGGCCTTGTTACTTGGTTGATGTTGGGACCCAGTTTCTTTTCAGTCTTAATACCCACCTTGATGTTGCCTATTCCCAAATCCTTTTCAAGGAAATGGTCTTTGTTCTCTGTGCCATCTTTACTGTTGCTAAGGTCAGAATAGAAAGTCCTAACTATGATTCACCACCAGAGGATTTGTGTCAGGCAAGTCGGTGAGCATTCCAAAAGTGACATCTGGCTTCTTGGCAGCTTCCAGGGGCAGCTGTGCTGGTGGATCAGAAATTGCTTATCGGCTCACCATATGCCGAACCTGCAGTTTGGCTCATTGAGCTTGACTTGGATCCTTTTGCCCTACTGAATATAATTTCCTTTTAAATATTTTCTATTTATAGGCCCTGTTTTTAACAGAACCTTGATTACAAGAAAGGGAAAGTTCCAAGTTCTAAAGTATGAAGTACAATCCACTGCAGGGATTTTGACAGCTTGTTTGCAGACAGAAGCCACCTGCCAGTTGTTGACGGCCGGTACAAATCTGCCTTTGTGGCAGCATGTTGACATAAGTTTATCTTACACTATTTGGTTATGTGATCGTTCCTTGCCATGCTGCTACACACATTGTCACTTGTCTGAGGGGAGTGGCAAATTCTCTTATATAAGCCGTCAAGTAGCGAACTACTCCGTGGCCTGGCTTTGTCCAGCTGCTTAAATGGCTTACCCTTGCTGTGAGAACACTAGCATAGATGTCCACCCCGATTGTTTAAATCTCCAGCCACACCAAAACTCTTCACAGTTCTCTTGAATGTACTCACCGCTAACAGCAGCAATGAGGGGGAGAAACGCATAGGAAAGACAGTGTGTTTTTCCCCAGGCCAATGGTCAATAAAGGAACAATGTAAGTCTGCACACTGTGCTCTTGCCAGGGCATGACTCATATTCTCTCTGTCTCATGTAAGCAAGATTTGTGGTGGCTGCTTCTCCCAGTATGGATAACAAAGGGATAAGGAGAACAATGATGGGCCAGGAAATGTTTCATGTCCTTTTACTTTATAATACATGTTGGTGGAAAGTGCCATCCAGTCACAGCTGACTTATGGCAACCTCATACAGTTTCGAAGGCAAGAAACAAATAGAGATGGTTCATTTTTGCCTGGACTTACTTGGTAGTCTCCCATCCAAGTACTAACCAGCACCAGCACTGCTTAGGTTCCAAGATCTGATGCATATATAGCATACAATGGAAATGTGCATGTAATCATTCAAGAAAGGGCCCCCAGACTCACCCTGGGGCTTCATTCGCAGGCCCGCAGGGGCATAGAGGACAGCACTGTTGTTTGCTGGGCTGTCATTGCTCAGCAGCATGGCAGGGGAGTGTACTTTGGGCCCTTGCAGCCCCAGAGGCCTGCTACATCATCTTCTGCCTAGCCTGGCCAATCAGGCATGGCCTGACATGCTCAAGGGCAGGGCTCATATAGGCAGACCACAGGAAGGAAGTTTTCCCTCTGGTCCACCTGGCTGAGTTAAAGTGGGGGCAGTGTACTGGTGTGCTCAATCAGCCTCATGGGTTTTCCCCACCCACCCCTCCCTTTCTTTCACAGCTGTTGAAAATGTTTTTTTTCATCAGGTACTGTTGTGAATGACATTGTTAAATATATCCTTTCTATCACAACTGCATTCTGGCACTATCAGCTTGAGGCTGAATCCATTTTCAGTAGAAACTCAGCCTGTGTATCTATTTCCCCCTTCTTGGGGATCCCCTAAAGGGATTTTGGGATGAGGACTTGTAGGTGATCTCCTTAACTCAGGGGCTGTCAGGGCACTCTTGCTTTCCATTGGCAGGGGGAACCAGGCAGTGACTTGAACCCTTGTGGAATTCCACATTCTGCCATCCCAGCAGGCAGATGGGGGGGGGGATGCTTGGTCCAGTGGCTGGCAGAGAGGTTAACTGATGCTGGGATCTATTGCCCCTATGCTGCACCAAGGCTTTCTCAGTTGTAACCAATAAAGTTGTAACTAATAAAGGTGTTTTACCCCCAACAAGGTGCCTGTTGTTGTTGTTTTGCATGTATTGTGGTTTACTTCACTGCTCCCCACCCCTTCAGCACTGGGTCTGCAACATGTATGACCACAAGGGTTTCCAGCTGCCGTTTAAGCAATTTTAATCATATCAAGTGACTTCATTGAACTTTCTAAGGTCCACATGTGCAGAAACTTCTGATTGCTCCTTATGGTGCACGCAATGGGAAATATTCTTCTGTTTGTTGGATGTTTGCCCCTTGTATGGAAAAAAAAAGAGAGAAGACACTTCATGACTGGAACTGTGGATTATGGGCCAAGACTGTGAGCTGGAAATTATTCACAGGACCTAGTAGGGCTGCCAGCCTCCAGGTGGTGGGTGGAGATCTCCCACTATTACAACTGATCTCCAGGGGACAGAGATGAATTCACCTGGAGAAAATGGCTGCTCTGGAAGGTGGACTGAATGGCATTATACCCCTTTGAGGTCCCTCCCCTCCCCAACCCCCTCTTCTCATGCTCCACGCCAAAGGTCTCCAGGAATTTCCCAACCCAGACCTGGCAACCCTACCTACAGGCAGGTCAGGAAAACACATAATGGTATTGGTGTGCATCAGTGTTAGAAATGCTGTGAATAACTTGAATGGGATTTTAAAATCTCAGGGGTTAATACAAGTACTACCCCAGACGCCGTGAAGACAAAAATGCCTCCCCATATTCTAACCCAAAGGAGTATGGTGTGTACTTTCATATTTGAGTAATGAATACCTGTGCCATATGTGATCCTAGTTTCTTAGAAGGATGTTTAAACTGTGTTTTTTATATCTACATAAAAATATTTACTTTTCCATATAGTTCTGAATTGCAAAGAAGGGGAAAAAACCCTCAGTCTTGATCCTTCTTCCTTCAGGTAGTAACTGACCAGCTTTCCCATTGGTCCAAAGGACCTGAAGATTCTCTTCTCATTAACCCTCCCACCCTCACCAAGACAGACTATGCTAAGGAACATGGAACCCACATGAACAAAAACCCATGTGAGACAGGGCTGCAATAAAGAGGGAGATTCCTTCCTCTTGCACTTGTAGGAAAACTGACAGGATCCAAACCAAAGTCATCTTTGTAAATATGACAGCTAACCCACTGGATTGAAAAAAAGATCCTCAGTAATGCAAGATGAAAAGAAGTAACAGGTAGTAACATCGTAAGCATAATTGCAGTCTTCTGAAGTCCACAAAAGTCAATGGGCTTAAAACTGTATAACTGTGGTCAGGACTGCACTGTACGTCTCCTTACTATAGAACCCCACCTCTGTTGTTAAAATGCCCACCGAAATTAAGCATGAGAAATGCAAGCACAAATATAACTATCCTTTCTGAAGACCTTTAATAAAAAAAGGCAATTTGTCAAATCTCATAAAATATTTTGCTGCACTGGTGTGAATGCAGTTTAATAATCACTTATGCTAATGAACGTCCCTCCACTGATTTACATTAGAAAAGATACCATCATTGACTGTGTGTGTATAGTGCTGTCAAGCCATAGCCAACTCATGAGAACCCTTCATGGGGTTTTCCAGGCTAGAGGTGATTTGCCATTGCCTGCCTCTGAGTAGCAACCCTGGGCTTCCTTAGTGGTTTCCCATTCAAGTACTAACCGGGGCTAATGCTGCTTAGTTTATGAAATCTGACGAGAGTGCTTTCATTTTAGTTGCAAGAATGAAAAAAGTTTTAGTTCAAGTCAGGGCCGGCTCACCCGCTAGGTGAACTAGGCATTCACCTAGAGCGCCGAGCCCTGGATGGGGCGCCAATCTCCCTCCCTGCCAAAAGCCCATGACCGTGAGCCACATTTGTTGTTGTTGTTCAGTCGCACAGTCGAGTCTGACTCTTCGCGACCCCATGGACAAGATTTCACCAGGCCCTCCTGTTTTCCGCCGTCCTCTGAAGTTTGCTCAATTTCATGTTCGTTGCATCTATGATACTGCCTAACCATCTCATCTTTTGCCGTCCCCGTCTTCTTTGACCTTTCATCTTTCCCAGCATCAGGGTCTTCTCCAGTGAGTGCTCCCTTCTCATTTGGTGGCCAAAGTATTTGAGCTTCAGTTTCATTATCTGGCCTTCCAGGAAACAGTCAGGGTTGATTTCTTTTAGGATTGACTGATTTGATCTTCTTGTAGTCCAAGGGACTCTCAAGAGTCTTCTCCAGCACCATAGTTCAAAAGAAACTATTCTTCGGCACTCGGCCTTCCTTATAGTCCAACTCTCGCAGCCATACATGACTACTGGGAATACCATTGCTTTGACCATGCGGACTTTTGTTGGCAGGGTGATGTCTCTGCCTCTTATCATGCTGTTTAGGTTTGCCATCACTTTCCTCCCAAGGAGCAGGCGTCTTTTAATTTCATGGCTGCTGTCATGATCCCAGGAACGTGAAGTCTGTCACTACTTCCACAACTTCCCCTTCTATTTGCCAAAGAGTGATGGGGCCGGATGCCATAATCTTAGTTTTTTTGATGTTGAGCTTCAAGCCCACTTTTGCGCTTTCCTCTTTTACCCTGAGCAAGAGGCTCTTAAGGTCCTCTTCACTTTCTGCCATTAGAGTGGTATCATCTGCATATCTGAGGCTGTTGATCTTTTCCCCAGCAATCTTAATTCCCACTTGTGATTCATCCAGGCCAGCATTTTGCATGATGTACTCTGCATATTTATTAAATAAGCAAGGCGACAATATACATCCTTGTCGTACTCCTTTTCCTATGTTAAACCAATCAATATACATCCTTGTCGTACTCCTTTTTCCTATGCTAAACTTCTTTTCCTATGCTAAACCAATCAGTTGTTCCATATCTGGTTCTAACTGTTGCTTCTTGACCCTTATACAGGTTTCTCAAGAGACATGTGAGGTGGTCTGGTACTCCCATCTCTTTAAGGGCCTGCCATACTTATATCCTAATCACAAACACAGACCTTTCCCATATTAGAATGAGATGGCAGAGCCCTTCCATAAACTAGGAAGGATAGTGTCAGCTGGTGGAGACAGATTCCAGATCTCATTTTTTTAAAAAAAATTCAATGGGCTATTTAGACGACGATTTCAGTTTGAATGCCTCCCCGTTATGATGTATATCTAAGGACTGTAACATTACTCTACTTTGTATAGCTTCCAAAGTTGCTGCTGTGATTCAACCATTGGTTGAATACAGGTGTTATGATCTCAGTATTTCATATTAACGGTGGCATTGTCCAATTACTGACTTCTGCCTACACATCTTTATCTAAAAACAAACCATACAGAATACCAACATTTGTAATATCATGTTCAACTCTTGATTTAAAGCATATTTAAAATGAAGCAGAACATATTCTGTCACAACTTAAATTACAAGTGAGTTACCCGAGACATAAGAAAAAATTGTAGGCAAAAAAGATAACATTGTCTATTTAGAACATTTTAAAGCATTTCAGTCCTTGAGAATGCACTGAAACCTTTTCTGGAGAAACCAAATGAACAAAAGGGGCTATTTAGTACATTTGTCTCGCCTTATGTTGGCTTGTAGTGCAGTAATATTTGAATATAAAACTCTAATACACATTGCTTAGGGATGAAATTCAAATGCCATTTACACTGATGTCATTTAACTGAATTAAATTGGACTACATTAGTGTAAACGGGCTATAAATGATCTCTTCATACCACATGTCAATTTTAAAAATTTACTCTCCAGAACAGCCCGTTTCAAACTTGATTTATTCATTATTCCTCAACATGGGTTGTGATACAGGTCTCAGTACCTTTCATTAGATGAAACTGTAGTAACTTATTATGAATCGTGTAAGGGATCTTAACTCAGTAGCGCAGGAGCAGAATTACCTATTTCGATGTATTTGGGAATCCTCTTATATGGGTAACTGTTAGATGAGTTTTAAAACAAAAGAAATGGGTTGTTGGTTTCTACTAAGCCAGTGTCAAGGGCAGCATTGTTGGGCAGCTGCTGAGGTCCCAAGGGAGGGCTTTGGGAGGGCCCACTACTGTACATCAGTGCAGAATTTGCCAACTGTTCCCTCATGCTCTAACAGCAGCGGTGGTGGACAGATGGCCCCTCCTGGAAGGATTAGGTCTGCTTCTCTTCTCTCCCTCACCCCTGCTTGCCACCTTTTCCCCCTTTTCCTGCTCTTCTGCCAGACAGTCAAAGGGCAGGCAGAGATGGCTCCAAGAAGCCGACACCCAGACAGAAAGGGCAGTCAAAAGATTGGGAAGGGCTGCTCTTAGCAGTGGTCCTAGCTGTTAATTCCCATGAACACGAAGTAACAGTTACTAAGAGTAGCAGCAATAATTTGTCTTTGAAACTCTTCTTTCTGTGACAGCACACCTGCATAGGACCTGTGCCCCCCCACAACTTGGAATTGACCACTTTTTAGACTAGAGGCATAACTATTTATACCATGTAATTTCCAAGGAATACAAGCTGTTGAAGGTGACCTGAATTGTTTAATAAAACTTGGGGTGTCACAATTTATAGCCTTTGGGATTTTGCATAATTTTTCCCCCTCAAGAAGAGAATGAAAGTAATAACTGATTAGCTATATCAAGGCCCCTGCCACACGGCCAAAGTGCAGCTTTTTAGAGCCGCACCAAAAGAGACACGCGGCGGTGAGATCACACAGTTGCTCCCTGGCACGATCAGATGCCGGGCAGGAAGCCCCCGACGGGAGACCGAGGCAGCCAGCTGCACATGCACAGTTTGGCCAGGAGCCTCGAATGTTCCCGATGACAGATGTGGCGGCGATCCCACGGCCGTGCTTGCTGCAGCGTTTCAGGTAAGTCCTACTCTGTACTTGGGGGGGGGTTTGCTCTGCAGCACTGGGCTGTAGGGACGGATCGGGGACGGGTGCGTGCCGATTCCCAGATGTTGCAGTGAGATCGCTCCCCCGATCCATCCCTTTTCCAGCCCAAAACCTCCCGTGTGACCGGGGCCCAAGATTACTAAACATGGCAAACCTCTAAAATGGCTGTAGCAATGTAAGAAAGAGTTGTTTCTTTTTTTTCTTTCTGCTTGCCCAAAGAAAGAGTTGTTTCCATGCGATACAGTCATCTCATCCTGCTACCTTTTCCTTGCCTAGTTCCCAGAGTCTCTTAGTCTATGCAGTGTTTTACAAATATATAGAGAGGTAAAGATTTACACCACTACCAGGCAAAAAGAGGACACAAGGATAACTGATGAGGACTCAGCAGTTTCTGGATCCTTCAGCTATACTTTGCTCTAAGATCAACACAAGGAATTTATGTAGGGAAGACAGACTAACTGTAAACAGCCACTATAGAAGTCCCTCCCTGCTGTTCTGCTTAGTTCTTTGATACCGCTGTGCACAGCAGTAGATACACTTCAGTATCTCCAGTTGCAGTATTTTTATGACATCGATTATGTTAAGTATAAAGACATTGACCATGTTAAATATAAAGGCTTCTGAGGCTTTTGTGGACAGCGAAGGCAGCAGAATTCTACAGTAATAATCATCAGATAATTTGCTATTGGTCCAAAGAAATAGCTAAATAATCATCTGCTGTACAAAATGTTGGGAAGTGGGCCATAACTCAGTGGAAGAGCCCACGCTTTGCATGCAAAAGGGCTCCATTTCAGTCCCAGTATCCCCAGCTAAATGATCCCAGGAAGTTCTTGATGGGCCAGTGGTTTGATTGAGTGTAAGACTGTTTAAATGAGCTCTATCAAGTTGCTTTTCTAATAATGGTATTTAAAAACTTTGTACTATTTACATCAGAAAGATGGAAAGAAAGTGAGGGAAAGCTTTTACAGGAAGGATGGAGAAAATTTCCAACAATTGGATAAGTTCAGAAATCAGCTCCCTTAGCTCAGAAATTCCCAATCCATGACTAATTGAGCCGTCTATAAATTTTACCTCAGCTCATAGTGGCTTACACCCAGTCTCCTCCTCTGCCAGTTTCTTTCCTTCCCCCGTGGTCACGCATTTTCATAAACATACTACTCTGTAAGGAGTAGATGAGGGAAAACAGCAGCTAAACCTAAAATATTGCCTATGATGCCACAATACAGGCTGCCAAATAATGGCTGCATGCAGAAAGTTAATGTTTCAACTCTCCTTACTACATATATCACCCAGTCAAAAGACCTTGGGCCCCAGTATTTCTGATTTACTGTTTTCATGCCTGACTGTTATTCAGCCAATTTGTAACATGCTGGCCATTCACATTCAGTGACAGACTTGCATGCCAGTCTGCCATAAGACTAACTCAGGGTCAGGCGTTGCTCTCCATCATCATTCAGCATTCACATTCTGTTTTAAGATTAGGAGTGATGGATCCAGTCTCTTAAACTGCACAGCAGCCTGGTAATTGATGCATAGCACATGCAGATATAAGCCATTTCTGCACTGAAGTATCAAACTAGAGTCAATGTCTCTTCAGCTCCAAACACCTAAATACATTGGTTGGTTGTACACTAACTTTAAATAGCAGGGTTAATACTTTATCTCATTTATCTCTGTATACCGAAATACATCCTGTTGGTGAATTTCTAAAAACAAAAAAAGCAGTTCACAGCATTATTCACTATTTTGCAGCATTTCCTTTATAGCATGAATCTTTAACCAAATAATCAAAATCAGCCCGTTATAAAGGCATCATTGTATAGGATATCGACTGGGATGAAAAGGAAGTGTTTAACAATGACCTTATATGCAAGGTTACTCCAGTCTGTGCCAAATTATTTCAGTGAGCTTAGACTGGAGTAACTCCATAGGATTGTGTGTACTGTTCAGATATATGAAATGTACACATCAAATTATGTATGCTGTTTTAGATATTTTTCAGTCCAGCATATAATCTTTTATTCATTGTTTCTACAGAACAAGACTAATCCCACCTTTGAGCTATTATTCTGAAACATCCATCACACTGCAAACACAAAAGTGTTAATTCAGTCATAATGAAAGAAGACCTGTCAGTGAGATTATGTAGGTTATGAACCACAGATGCATTGTAGGGAGGAGCCATGGCTCAGTGGTAGAGCATCTGCACTGAATGCAGAAGGTCCCAAGGTCATTCGTCAGCATCTCCAGCTAAAAGGATCAGCTAACAGGTGATGTGAAAGACTGTCTGAGACCCTGGAGAGCCCGTCCCTGATTCTGATACCCCAATGGTATGACTCACTATAAGGCAACTTCCCATATTCATGCTCCAGATACACAATTAGTAGACAGCATAGTTCAGGAGCTGAATGCAGTCCTCATTGCCTATTAAGTAAATTAGATTTACCAGAGATGTCAAGATCAAACACTGTACCACACTATGATATATTCAGGAGCAACAAAGGGCAAGGCATCATAGCAGCAAGAATGAGAAGGTGAGGGGTGGCCCTGAGGGAAGTTCCCCACTCGTGATCTGCTCAGAGGTCCACCCCTCTCAATCCCACCCACAAGGGACTGATGGGCCTGGTCTGGGCCTGTCACAGGGGACTACCCCTCTCTCCCTCCCACAAGCCCAATGCTGAGGAGGAAATCCCCCACCTCACACCCAGCCCACTGGTACAAACACAGCCCCCACATAAGTCCGGGGCTGATACATTGTCAAACAGAGGAAGATGATAGGATTGTTCTTCCCTGCAAGCTGGTGGGAGAGGCTGCAGGTTTGCTTGTGAAAAGAACTGTAGTCTTCTATGTACAGCCGGAAGCTGGAGCGCTCATCCTTGTGACAAAGCATCACACTGGCAAAGAATGGGTCTAACCTACCATTGCACATAATAGGCAGCACTCTCCAAGTGAGGCACTTGGTTGGAGTCCTCCACCAGCAAACCTGTTTGTTGATTCAGTGGGGCACTTATAAGTAATTCTTGCATTGCTGCTGCATACATAAAAAGATGTGTAGTGAGTTACCAGATTATTAAAGAACTGTTGTATATTGTTTTGTTGATTTTAAATCTAGGCATCCTGAATTTAGGAATTCATTGTCAGAATCATCACCACTGAGTAGCAAGTTTTCAGCAGATAAAAGCAGTTGTTCACTTTGTGGTACCTGTAGGGCTGCCAGTCTCCAGGTGTGGCCTGGAGTACAGCTGATCTTCAGAAAACAGAGATCCGTTCCCCTGGAGAAAATGGCACTTTCAGCAGGTAGGCTCTATAACATACCATAGATACTAGATGAAATCCCTCCCCAAATTTTGCTCTCCAGGAATTTCTCAGGCTGGACTACATGTGAATTAAAAGACAAAATTCACATTTTATTATATCAAAAGCATTTGCTTTCTATAACCTGAAAAATTGAACTATGTGATTTTTATGATATTGTGGGACATATAGGTCTGTAAGAAATGGTTGATTTTTACTCCATAACTTGTTCATAGGATGAAGTCCACTAAATAAAACTGAAACAAATATTGTTTATAACATCAAAATTTCAAAATTTACTGTCCCAATATCACCTTGCATCACACCATCCTTCCTTATATTATAAAAGAGATTTGGGGTGGCAAGATTTGATGCGCAGCAAAGTCAGTTGGCCGCCTGATCTGCCACTCTGAATGCCTGCCAATCCCCAGGCTGCATGGCCTGAGTCCCGCCCACACAGCCGGTGGCCCGTGTTTTGCCCTTACTGTGGAGGGAGCCGCCAAATGGGGTGCATACCTCCTTGACGCCGGAGAACTGGAGTAGGTTGGCGCGGCATGGGAGGCGCTTGGCCAGCTCCGGAACCACACAAGCAAGTAGGGGGTTGCAGTACAAATAAGCTAGAAGAAATAGAATTACTGCAAGTATGCAATTAGTGGTTGTAATAATACTAGTTTTCCAAGTGAGTACAAAATTACAAAATATACAGTAACAGCAACATTTTGTATTCCAGATGATATATAGATGGACGAAATTCCCCGGAGTTGGTGTTCCGTTTCTGATGACTTCCTCACACATCAAAACTCCTAACAAGAAACATTCTTACAGTTATTTCAGAACAATATACCTTGGTACAATTATAATTATGATTGAAAAAATAACTCAAATACATACATAAAGAAGTGCCCTCACACAGTCACAAATATTTCAAATGGATTCTTCATCAATCTACAATAAAATTCCATATCAAATCACTGTGGTCATGTACAATATTCAATAAAATATCTTACCCTAGATGTTTGTAGTGTTCATTCCTGTTGTATAACAGACCAAAGTGTAAATGTGGCCTCATCAGCCTTATCTAGTACTCATTACCATAGTCTTTTATATTCGTTTCTTAAAGGTACCTCATGCTCTAAATGCTAATCACTAAACATCCTAAGGGAACCTACATTTAAAAAGGGACCACTAACAGCAACCCTGCAGTCCAAGTTGGTGAAAACTCCACATGCTCTTACTAATATAAAACGGCATGTATTAAGACACGAGAATTACACAATTTGTATTCTACACCTAAGTGCTTACAGAAAGCTAGCCAGGTCTACTGTCCAGCTGGTTGGCAGGTGCTGAGTCTAAAACACCAGTACGCCTCCCTTTGCAACAGTAATTTCTGTGTATCAATGATCTCATAAGGCTTGGGACGAATTACTTCCAGTGTAACGCATTTAAAGTTCTCAGGACTATGATTGTACTCTAAAAAATGTGATACAAGTGGGGCTTCCATACATCTGTGTCTGAGGCGAGACTTGTGCTCCAGTACACGTGTTTTTAACGCTCGTGTGGATTGGCCCACATACTTCAGTCCACAACCGCAGATCAAAAGGTAGACCACCCCCTTTGTAGAACATGTTGATAAATGGGCTAATTCCTATAAATTGGTATATGTTTCTGTTCAAGAGTACCTCATCTGCATGAATGAAATAATGGAGAAAAGAGCAAGTAACTGGGATGGTGCTATAATAATCCAATCATTCTACCAAGAGTATACAATACTTTGTTCATCAAAGACTGTATCCACATATTGGTTGGATATTACACTATCATTGGATTAGGTTTTCCACAGAAAAATCCAGTTGTGAATGAAAGCCCAATTGTAAGTGATTGCTATAGCCCAACAACAGTGCCAATGGTATGCAGATGCAGACTAGAAAAGCAGTGTTGTAAAGCATGTAATGAGACTCCACAGTTTAGCCTGTTCTCTTCCATCACCACATCCTGCATAGATGCATCTCCTCTGAGGGTAAAAGAAATGTCAAATACAAACACATAGTTTTATTTGTTATACTAACGAAAATGCCTCTGTTGTCAAAACATGCTATTTTGGACTGGGTGGTTAAATGCCTCAGGGGGATTCAGGGAGGCTGAATTCTTAATTAAATATGCATACCAAACTAAGTGCCTACGGTACAATAATTTTCCATGATAGCAACAAAACTTCAAAACAGTTGCTTTCTATTTTTATGCAGACATGCAAACCAGGCATCAGAATTCATCAATACCTAAAAGTACTATCGTTAATCAGTTCTTTAGCACTACCAGAATACACTGTATAAAGAGTAAGCATTGCACTCTTCAAGATTTTTTGTAATTGCCCTGACGTGGATAGCCCAGGCAAGCCTGATCTCATCAGAACTTGGAAGCTAAGCAACATACAAAGAATACCAGGGCCGGGATGCACAGGTAGGTAATATCAAGCCACCTCTCTGAAACATCCTAGCCCCACTAGGGGTTGCCAGAAGTCACCATGACTTCCAGGCTTGCAAGCACATACACCAAAAACAAACAAACAAAAAAAACCCCACTCACAAAAAGATTATTTTTGTTAACCAATTATGTATGTGTGTTTGTTCAGGAAAATGTAAGCTTGGATCACAACTAGCATGACTAGGGACATTCAGAAAGCTGGGCTTCCTCTTTTCTGCTGCAGCTACCAATGTTATCCCAAAAACTCAATTTTTTTTTGAATTTTTCTTTTATTAACAAAACACAAAAGCACAACAGCAATAACATACAGAAAATCACAATACAAAACAGAAAACCGCCTTCTTTACAGCAAGTGGGGAACCAAACAGATACTCCCAACTTCCAATAAGTCCTAACACATTAACCATTCTTGCAATCCTCTAATCAGCAAACTACTTAAAGAGACAACTAAACCTGCTTCCCCAATGGCGATCGCTCTATTGTACAACCTCCTGTGATGTGGGTTGACAGTCACCTAAAAGCATATCCACGGAGCATAAGCGGCATTTGAGGGGAGTATGTCCTTTTCTGTCATATACTGAAGCACCCTGAACCAAACCGCCACAAATCTACCATGTGCCTTTGACGTGTTTGTTATGCTTACTTGAGTGACCTGGGTCAGCTTATCTAAAATAAATAGATCCCATATTTTGTCATACCACATCTGCATTTTGGGGGGAGAGTTGGCTTTCCACACAGCTGCTATAGTTATACGCGCTGCCGCTAGAAGTTTCGAGATAAGCTCTTTTTCAGCCCTAGACGCCGTAACTGTCTCCAATCTGTCCAAAAGCACCAGTTTGGGACAGATTGGTGAGTCTAGCGCAGTGATATCCCTTATAATACCCAAAACTCACACTTGAGCACTAAGGAGCACCATCTAGAATTGAATGTAGTACAGGAGCTCCTCCTTGCTTGTGCAGAAATGTCTTGTGAGGAAAGGCTGAAAGAGTTGGGTATGTTTAGCCTGGGAAAGAGAAGGCTTAGAGGGGACATGATTGCAGTCTTCAAGTATTTGAAGGGCTGTCATGTAGAAGATGGAGCAGATCTATTCTCTCTTGCTCCGGATTGCAAGACTAGATCTAATGGGTGGAAATTACAAGGGAGTTGTTACCGGCTAAATATCAGGAGAAACTTCCTAACTGTAAGAGTGGTTGAGCAGTGGAACAGTCTGCCTCGGGAGGTGGTGGGATGTGCCTTCGCTGGACGTTTTCAAGCGGAGGCTGGATGACCATCTTTCGGGTATGTTCAGTATACTCCTGCAGAGTGCAGGGGGTTGGACTAGATGATCTGCAAGGTCCCTTCCAACTCTAACATTCTATGATTCTATGGCTTCTACATCTAAGAATAGAAACCCGTTTCCTACTAAAAATTAGTATGGAGGCGCACTTTCCTGCATACTTCTTAGAGAGGAGAAAGCACCAGGTGCTGGGGTAGTGAAAAAAATGGTTGCCTTAAGCAGCCCAACAACTGAGTGGTAAGGATGCTATTTAAAGCTCTCCTACTTCTCAAACTACATTATCTGCCTTAGAACTTCCCAGCCCACTCTCCCTTCTTCAACAACATGGAATTACCCAATTGCTTTATAGCAACTGCCTACCTGTTCAGTTCACTTTCTGTTCATGAGTGGTAATCAGACAGTCAATTTATCAAGGGGCTCTTTGGCTGTTCACAACATGTTTGAGTCTGTCCACAGAAATGGGCTACTTGCAGGCATCAGAAGCTGACTCCCAGCTGGAGGGATTACCTGAGAACTGGCTTCTGGTTTTCTTGTAGGAAAATTTTGCTCTGTATCGTGGAAAGTGGGGGTGGGGTGGGAATCAGGAGCTGACATTGGGTTCTTCTAATCACCCACCCCGGAACCTCTGCAGCATTCCATACTTGCTGAAATACAGGGCAGGGTGATAAGACACCCCCCCTTCTCCTTAGTTCAAACTGTCATCTTGGGCTGTTGAACAAAGAAAGGAACACTGTGTTGAACAAAGAAAGGAACGCTCTGTCCTCTGTGGCCCAAGCTCTCAGTTTGGAGTGAAGAGGGGGAAACAAAGCACTTCTCTTGCAGCTTGGACTGCACAGAAAATGAGATGTGCTCTTTTACCTCTCCTTTTTGCAATGGGGAAATAAGAAGCATTGCTTCTGCCCTCCCATCATGGACTGATTATGAATATTGAACAGGCATCTGTCCCATAAAGGAAGTTTGGCAGTATCACATACTAACCATTGAAGGTCAAGCAGAAAGGGCCCGGGTAGGTGAGGCCCGCCATTTGTGGGGCTGGGCGGGGGAGGAAGCGGCTGGCCAGTTGTCGGGTCAGGCGGGGTGGGGCCAGGCGAGTGGTGGGAAGGTAGGCGCCTCCCCTCCCTCCCCAGGTCAATCACCAGGCAGCGAGGTGGCAGGAGGGCCACTCACCATCCTCACCCCCAGGCCACTCACCGTCCTCACCCCCATCAGCAGCTGGAGCTGCTTGCCCGCCCATCCCTCCCTGTTTCTTAGGCCTTTGTAAGGGGAGGGAAACAGCAGGCAAGGTTACTGGTAAAAGGGGTTGCGGGTCATTCTGGGTTGTGTGTTAGTTTCCGATATTTAGTTCCAGGGTTTGTGAAAGAGTTTGTCACAACTCTCGGCGGTGACAGCATGGGGCCGGATCCGTCTGGTGGAAATCAGCCTGTGTGCCATTTTCCAGAAGTGGGGACCCCTGTAAGGGTCTTGGCGTGAGGGCTGAAGGGAGCAGGCAAGCTCAAGGCCTAACAGTGATAGCCCTCACCGCCAGGTGGCAGGGGAGTTCACAAATGGGCAAAAGGGTCAGCCGACGGGTCGGATCTGGTGAGCCCATGCTGTGCCAATGCCTATAACAGCTGTAATCAATAAAGTTGTGGCCAATTTTATCCACCTAATTTCCAAAGAACCTGTGTGTGAGTGGTCATTTGAATGGGGCAGTATAAGGCTGGCCAAGCCGCTCCATCCCAATCCCACTCTCCAAATCTAGCATACTGTCAAAATTAAACCACTACATTGCAATGCAAAAAATTACTATGAGTATACCCCAGGGTGTGGCATACAAGTTTCTTTCTCTGGAGAGCATTATTTTGTATATATGGGACCTTTCCAGAAAGATGATCTGTAACTTTAGCCAATATTCTTGTGTAGAACATGTTATAAGTAGGAGTTTCGAGTAGGAGCCGCCGCCACTGCCACGATACCATCGCTGTGGCCAATTTTCCATCTACCTGGCCTTGGGTAGGGAGAGACGCTGCCCTGAAGAGGAACACCACTCGGGCGTCCCGAACTTGGATATCATCAGCCGCAAATGAGATTCGTCTATCCTGAGTCCTTGTTAAAATGTACTGTAGAGCACCAATTTTAGTTCGTATTTATTAAGCTTTTAATGTTATGTGTGTTTTATTCTCGGCGTTTGCCGTCTGTTGCCGCCCTGGGCCATATGGGTAGGGCGGGATACAAATCCCAGAATAAATAAATAAATAAAATAAATAAGAACAAATTGTGCTTCTATGCATAACATTATAAAATCACTTCCAAAAGTTTATTTCCAGAAGTCAAGCAACCTGGGGAGATTCATCAGGAGGGTTTTAAACTGACACCACAAGGGGAAGGAGACGACCAACAGAGCAGTTTTAATGAAGGAAAGCAAACAGCAGGGGCCCACCTTGGAAGGCCATGCCCAGGGGTCGTTTCGTAGAAAAAGAGCTAGGGGAACTCATTAGCATAACTAATTAGCATATGCCACACACCCTGACATCACTGGAAGTGTGTCATAAGGCCACACCCCCTGGCATCACCGGAAGTGTGTCATAAGGCCACACCCACAAACTCAGTTAGTCTTAGTCTTAAAGGTTAGTCTTAAAGGTGCTATTTGTTAATCTTAAAGGTGCTATTTGAACTCTTGGACTATTTTGCAGCAACAGACTAACACAGCTACCTCGGGGAAGCTCCTGGATGGGGCTGGGAGTCCTTGCGGAGGCCACGTGGAGTGGCCTCGGCCAGGCAGAGGGGGAGGACGCCAACTTACCCTCCTGCTTCTTCCTCCTTCTGCAACAGAATGAGGCTGGAAGCAGGGGGCGGCCAGAAGAAGGGGGCGGGGCTTCGTTGTGTGTCCCGCCCCCCGCACCTCACCCCGGGGAACTGCGATCCCCCGCGATCCCCCCCGAATCTACCTCTGGCCATGCCAAATGAAGCTGAAGGTGGAGGGTTTCAGTTTCCTATATACCAATGCCCAAAGATTGGGCAATAAGAGGGAAGAACGTGAGCTTCTAATGTAGACAGAAGGATATGACTTAGTAGGCATTACAGTGACTTGGTGGGACGATTCCTATGACTGAAATGTAGTAGTGGATGGATGTGAGTAGCTCAGGAAAAACCAAAATGGTTGAAGAAGAGGCTGAGTGGTGCTGTATGTGAGGAAAGGGTTTGCTTGTCAAGAAATATTGGATGTGACAGGTGATAGCCCAGTGGAAAGTATCTGGGTGAGGATAAGGGAAGGAAGAGCAAACAGTATTGTGGTTGGACTCTGCTACAAACTGCCTGACCAACATGAGGAGGTGGATGCTGCCCTCCTTGAGCAGCTTGACTCTGTATCTAAACAACATGACCTTGTAGTTTTAGGTGACTTTAACTTCCCTGATGACAAACACTGTTAAATGTCCAGAGTCATGGAACTCTAACATGCCTGGCTGATAACTTCCTTTTTCAATGGTGGAGAAAGCTACAAAGGACTCAGTCATACTTGATTTAATATTAAACAACAGGCAAGATTTGGTAGATGGGGTGAAGATGGTGGGGAACATAGGGGGAAGTGACCATGTCCTCCTAGAATTCCTTTTGCTGTGGGGGAGGGCAAGGAAGTTAGTAGCCAGACATGTATGCTAGATTTTAGTATGGCAGACTTTAATGAACTCAGAGGCATGGTGGGAGTCATTCCATAAGCAAGAATGCTGGAAGAGAACGCAGCGAATGAAAGGTGGGCAGGTCCTTTTAAGGAAAGGTCCTTAAAAAAAGAGCTCTTTCAAGCTCAATGTTCCAACAAGATGGAAACATGGTAGGGGATCAAAGAAGCCGATGAGGATGAACAGAGAACTCTATAATGAGCTAAGGAAGAAAAAGGAAATGTTCAAGAAATGAAAGGACAGACCTCTAACGAAGAGTATCTGAAGGTTGCCAGGCATCAGAGTCGACAAAGCTCACAGTCAGCTGAGGTTAGCCAGGGAGGCTCACTACAATGAGAAAGGCATCTTCAGATATGTGAGGAGCAAAGTAAAAGAGGAGACAGGCCCATCGTTGGGTGAAAATGAAGAAATTCTGACAGAGGACAGAGAGAAAGCAGAAAGGTTCATTGCTTATTTTGTCTCAGTTTTTCACCTGAGGAAAATAACAGGCTTATCTAGAAATGGTAGTAAGCAAGGCATGGCATCCAGGCTGCTGGTTAACAAGAACAGAGAAGTTGCTGAGAGGCACCTGGCTGCATTGGATGAGTACAGATCCCCCGGGTCAGATGGTGTGCACCCAAGAGTGCTCAAAGAACTTTCTAGAGAGCTTGCAGAGACTTTGTCCACCATTTTCAAGATCTCTTGGAGGATGGGAGAAGTGCCACAAGACTAGAGGAGGGCAAATGTTATCCCAATCTTCAAAAAAGGAGGAAAGATGACCCAGGAAATCAGTCAGACTGACCTCTGACCCAGGGAAGATACTGGGGCCAACTTTAAAGGGCCAATCTGCAAGGATCTGAATGATGACTTGGAGATACAGGGAAGTCAACATGGGCTTGTAACCAACAGGTCCTGTCAAACCAACCTCAGTTTCTTCTTTGATGAAGTGATGAGTGTGCTGGATTATGGGGACACTATCAATGTTGTTTACCTTGATTTCAGTAAAACTTTTGACAGGGTTCCCCATGATGTTCTGATGGATAAACTGGAGGACTGTGGACTGGACTCTAAGATAGTTAGGTGGATAGGGAAGTGGTCAGAGAACCGCAATCAAAGAATAGTTGTCAATGGAATTTCATTTGACTGGAGAGCGGAATCCAGTATTGAGCCTGTACCTTCAATATTTTTATACATGATCTGGATAGGGGGTGTGGAGTGATTATTAAATTGGCAGATAACACCTAATTGGGAGGAGTAAAGAACACACTTGAAGATAGAGGTAGAATTCAATGAGATCCGAACACATTGGATGTGAATAAGATGCAATTCAACAGGATAAGTCCCATATTCTACATTTGGGCAACAATACTGAGAAGCATGCATACTGGATGGATGACACACTTCTGTGTAGCAGTGTGTGTGAACAAGATCTTGGGGTACAGCTGGACTGTAACCTAAATATGAGCAGTCAGTGTGATGTAGTGGCAAAAAAGGCTAATGCAGTTCTGGGGAGTATCAACAGAGGCATAACATCCAGATCACAAGACATAAGAACATAAGAACATAAGAGACGCCAATGTTGGATCAGGCCAAAGGCCCATCCAGTCCAACACTCTGTGTCACACAGTGGCCAGAAATACCAGTGCCATCAGGAGGTCCAGCAGTGGGGACAGGACATTAGAAGCCCTCCCACTGTTGACCCCCCCCCAAGCACCAAGAAGACAGAGCATCACTTGCCCCAGAGCCCCTAGCTATACCTTGTGGCTAATAGCCACTGATGGACCTCTGCTCCATATGCTTATCTAATTCCCTTTTGAAGCCGTCCATGCTTGTAGCACCCACCACTTCCTGTGGCAGTGAATTCCATGTGTTAATCACTCTTTGGGTGAAGAAGTACTTCCTTTTATCCGTTCTAACCCGACCGCTCTGCAGTTTCATGGAGTGCCCACGAGTTCTTGTATTGTGAGAAAGGGAGAAAAGTACCTCTTTCTTTACCTGCTCTTTCCCATGCATAATCTTATAAACCTCGATCATGTCACCCCTCAGTCGTCTTTTCTCCAAGCTAAAGAGCCCTAAGCGCTTTAACCTTTCCTCATAGGGAAAGTGTTCCAACCCTTTTATCATTCGAGTTGCCCTTTTCTGCACTTTTTCCAAAGCTATAATATCCTTTTTAAGGTGTGGTGCCCAGAACTGCACACAGTATTCCAAATGAGGTCTCACCATTGATTTATATAGGGGCATTATTATATTGGCTGATCTGTTTTCAATACCCTTCCTAATAATCCCCAGCATAGCATTGGCCTTCTTTATTGCAGTCACACACTGTCTCGACATTTTCAGTGAGTTATCCACTACAACTCCAAGATCTCTCTCTTGCTCAGTCTCTGCCAGTTCAGACCCCATCAATGTGTATTTATATTTAGGATTTTTGGCTCCAATGTGCATCACCTTGCACTTGGCCACATTGAACCCCATTTGCCATGTTGACGCCCACTCGCCCATCCTTGACAGATCCCCTTGGAGTGCCTCACAATCCTCACTGGTTTTCACCACCCTGAACAACTTTGTATCATCCGCAAATTTAGCCACTTCACTGCTTACTCCCATCTCCAAATCATTAATGAACAAGTTAAAAAGCAGTGGACCAAGTACTGATCCCTGCGGTACCCCACTGCTTACCACCCTCCACTGAGAAAATTGCCCACCTACACTCACTCTCTGTTTTCTATGAACTAGCCAGTTTTTGATCCATAAAAGGACTTGTCCTTCTATCCCATGATTTTTGAGCTTACTTAGGAGCCTTTGATGAGGAACTTTATCAAAAGCTTTCTGGAAGTCAAGGTAAATAATATCTATTGGATCCCCCTTGTCCACATGTTTGTTCACCCCCTCAAAGAACACTAACAGGTTAGTGAGACAAGATCTTCCCTTACAGAAACCGTGCTGAGTCTGCCTCAATAGGTTTTGTTCATCTATGTGCCTACTAATTCTTTCCTTAATAATGGTTTCCACCAATTTACCCGGTATCGACGTCAGACTGACTGGCCTGTAATTTCCCGGATCTCCTCTGGAACCCTTTTTAAAGATGGGAGTGACATTAGCTACCTTCCAATCCTCAGGAATGGAGGCAGATTTTAAGGAAAGATTACATATCTTTGTCAGGAGATCTACAAGTTCACATTTGAGTTCTTTCAGAACTCTCGGATGTATGCCATCTGGGCCTGGTGATTTTTCAGTTTTTAAGTTGTCTATCAGTTTTAGGACCTCCTCTCTCATCACCTCAATCTGACTCAGGTCTTCCAACACCCCTCCTGAAATCAGTGGTTCTGGAGTGGGCAAGCACTTCTCATCTTCCACAGTGAAGACGGAGGCAAAAAATGCATTTAGCTTCTCAGCCATTTCCCTATCATCCTTCAATACTCCTTTTACCCCTTGGTCGTCCAAGGGCCCCACTGCCTCCCTGGCTGGTTTCCTGTTTCTAATGTATTTGAAGAAAGTTTTATTGTTGGTTTTTACGTTTTTTGCTATATGCTCCTCATATTCCCTTTTTGCCTGCCTGACCTCAGACTTGCATTTTATTTGCCATAGCCTGTGTTCCGTTTTATCAGCCTCACTGTGACTAGCTTTCCACTGCTTAAAGGAATTCTTTTTACTTTTTACAGCCTCCATTACTCTGTTTGTTAACCATGCAGGCTTTTTCCTATACCTGTTTGTGCCTTTCCTAACCTGCGGAATATATATTTTTTGAGCTTCTAGGATCGTAGTTTTAAATAGATCCCAAGCTTCCCCAATTGTTTTGACCCTTTCTACTTTTCCTTTCAGTTTCCTCCCCACGTGTCCCCTCATATCAGAGAAATTACCCCTTTTAAAGTTAAAAATGGTTGTGTGAGTCTTTTTGGCCAATTCTCTATTTGTACAAATGATGAACTCAACAACATTATGATCACTGTTTCCAAGCGGTGCAATCACTTTTACATCTCTCACCAGGTCTTGAGTGTTACTTAGGACCAAATCAAGGATCGCCTCTCCCCTGGTAGGTTCCGTGACCATCTGCTCCATAGCACAGTCATTTAGAGTGTCTAGAAACTCAATCTCTTTTTCCCGACTAGAACACATATTGACCCAATCAATGTGTGGGTAGTTAAAATCACCTATTATTACACAGTGTTTTTGTCTAGTTGCTATCTTTAAGGCATTCATCATTTTATAATCCTCCTCTATCTTTTGATCTGGTGGGCGATAACAAACTCCCAGTGTTAAGTTTCCTTTTGGCCCCCCTATTTCAACCCATAGAACTTCCAGAAGCGAATCCAATTCACTTAGCCTCTCAATCTTTCTAGACTTTATACCCTCTCTGACATACAGAGCTACCCCACCTCCAACCCTTCCCCCCCTATCCTTCCGATATAATATATAACCGGGAATCACTGTGTCCCACTGATTTTCCTCATCCCACCAAGTTTCAGAAATACCCACAATGTCTATTTTTCCCTCCGACACCAAGCACTCCAACTCCCCGATTTTACCTCGGACACTTCTAGCATTTGTATAGAAACAGCTGTAATTTCCCTTACAAGTTAAGCCTGCATCCTTCCTCTTGCTATCTCGAGTCGTTGTCCGGCAGTCCATGTCACCAGCCATGGCCTCTGTGGACAATTTCAATCCACCTCCCTGTAGAAAAGCAACCGGTACCCCCTCACCTCTCTCAGATGAGCCAACCCGAACCAGAGACTTTTCATCTCCTGTCGGCTTTCCCCCAATATTCAGTTTAAAAGCTGCTCTGCCACCTTTTTGATTTTAAGTGCCAGCAGCCTGGTTCCTTCTCGGGACAAGTGGAGACCGTCTCGCCTGTACAGCTCCCTCTTGTTCCAAAAAGTATCCCAGTGCCTAACAAACCTGAACCCTTCCCCCCTACACCATCGTCTCATCCACGCATTGAGACTCCTGATCTCTGCCTGTCTCTCCGGCCCTGCGCGTGGAACAGGTAACACTTCTGAGAAGGCTACCTTGGAGGTCCTGGACCTAAGTTTCCTGCCCAGCAGCCTAAATTTCTCCTCCAGGACCTCACGACTGCATTTCCCCACATCGTTGGTGCCGACATGCACCACGACCACTGGCTCCTCCCCAGCACTATCTACCAGCCTATCTAAAACACGCGTAATGTCCGCTACCTTCGCACCAGGCAGGCAAGTCACCATACGGTCAGTACGCGGGTTCGCCACCCAGCTGTCTACCTGCCTAAGGATCGAATCACCCACTACCAAGAGCCCCCCTCCCACCCTGCTCAGGGATGGTTCCTTGGTGCAAAAGGAGAGCCGCTCACCAGCTGGGGAAGAGGTCCCTTCTGAGGGCACATTCCCCTTATCCTCAGCATGGTGCCCTGTTTCCCCTAGACCCTCATGCTCCCTGACAGCAGCGGGGCTGCCAGATCCAGAGTGGGACGAAGCTAACAAGTCCCCGAGAGTCTTTTCTGTGTGCCTAGCTGACTGTCTCTGCTTCTCCAGGTCAGCCACCTTGGCCTCAAGGGAGCACACACGTTCCCTGAGAACCAGGAGCTCCTTGCACCGAGGACACACCCAAGACTTCTGCCCAGTGGGCAGATAGTCATACATGTGACACTCCGTGCAAAACACTGGATAGCCCCCAACCCCCTGCTGGCATTCTGGCTTCATAATTCTTTTAAAATAAATAAATATAATCCCCCTTTTAAACCCTTGGTATTTATGTGGGTTTTGTTATCAAGTCAAATTATTTTACGGGAAAGACAAAGAGCCTAGGGCCTTGTCTTTCTGGCTCTTTTTGGGCTTCTTACAGCGCCCCTAGTCTAAGAGTCCCTAGGCTAAGAGCCACAGGCAAAGAGCCCTTTAGCTCACCCTTCGGCTCGTGCCAGAGGCTCGTGCCTCTGCCAAGGTGCTTCCTTAAATAGAGGCCTCCCCCAGCAGAGGTCAGGCAGCAGCTATTCAAATTCAAATTCACCCAGGCACTCAATCACAGGCAAAACAATGCCCCTTCCACTTCCTCTCAATTACAGGCAATCCCAGTCAAACAATGCCCGTTCCTCTCCCACACTCAATCAGCCAGGACTCTGCAAGAACTCTAAGTGCTTCCACACACTGCTAAACACAGTTTTCCCACAAAATATCCTTAGCTGAATTCTCTCAGCTGAAAGCAAGTAAAAGAAACCCACTCACCTCTCTCACAGCTCTCTCTCCTGCTCCTGCTCAGAGCTCAGCTGGTCTCCTCTGCCTCTGGCAAGGTGCTTCCTTAAATAGAGGCCTCCCCCAGCAGAGGTCAGGCAGCAGCTATTCAAATTCAAATTCACCCAGGCACTCAATCACAGGCAAAACAATGCCCCTTCCACTTCCTCTCAATTACAGGCAATCCCAGTCAAACAATGCCCGTTCCTCTCCCACACTCAATCAGCCAGGACTCTGCAAGAACTCTAAGTGCTTCCACACACTGCTAAACACAGTTTTCCCACAAAATATCCTTAGCTGAATTCTCTCAGCTGAAAGCAAGTAAAAGAAACCCACTCACCTCTCTCACAGCTCTCTCTCCTGCTCCTGCTCAGAGCTCAGCTGGTCTCCTCTGCCTCTGGCAAGGTGCTTCCTTAAATAGAGGCCTCCCCCAGCAGAGGTCAGGCAGCAGCTATTCAAATTCAAATTCACCCAGGCACTCAATCACAGGCAAAACAATGCCCCTTCCACTTCCTCTCAATTACAGGCAATCCCAGTCAAACAATGCCCGTTCCTCTCCCACACTCAATCAGCCAGGACTCTGCAAGAACTCTAAGTGCTTCCACACACTGCTAAACACAGTTTTCCCACAAAATATCCTTAGCTGAATTCTCTCAGCTGAAAGCAAGTAAAAGAAACCCACTCACCTCTCTCACAGCTCTCTCTCCTGCTCCTGCTCAGAGCTCAGCTGGTCTCCTCTGCCTCTGGCAAGGTGCTTCCTTAAATAGAGGCCTCCCCCAGCAGAGGTCAGGCAGCAGCTATTCAAATTCAAATTCACCCAGGCACTCAATCACAGGCAAAACAATGCCCCTTCCACTTCCTCTCAATTACAGGCAATCCCAGTCAAACAATGCCCGTTCCTCTCCCACACTCAATCAGCCAGGACTCTGCAAGAACTCTAAGTGCTTCCACACACTGCTAAACACAGTTTTCCCACAAAATATCCTTAGCTGAATTCTCTCAGCTGAAAGCAAGTAAAAGAAACCCACTCACCTCTCTCACAGCTCTCTCTCCTGCTCCTGCTCAGAGCTCAGCTGGTCTCCTCTGCCTCTGGCAAGGTGCTTCCTTAAATAGAGGCCTCCCCCAGCAGAGGTCAGGCAGCAGCTATTCAAATTCAAATTCACCCAGGCACTCAATCACAGGCAAAACAATGCCCCTTCCACTTCCTCTCAATTACAGGCAATCCCAGTCAAACAATGCCCGTTCCTCTCCCACACTCAATCAGCCAGGACTCTGCAAGAACTCTAAGTGCTTCCACACACTGCTAAACACAGTTTTCCCACAAAATATCCTTAGCTGAATTCTCTCAGCTGAAAGCAAGTAAAAGAAACCCACTCACCTCTCTCACAGCTCTCTCTCCTGCTCCTGCTCAGAGCTCAGCTGGTCTCCTCTGCCTCTGGCAAGGTGCTTCCTTAAATAGAGGCCTCCCCCAGCAGAGGTCAGGCAGCAGCTATTCAAATTCAAATTCACCCAGGCACTCAATCACAGGCAAAACAATGCCCCTTCCACTTCCTCTCAATTACAGGCAATCCCAGTCAAACAATGCCCGTTCCTCTCCCACACTCAATCAGCCAGGACTCTGCAAGAACTCTAAGTGCTTCCACACACTGCTAAACACAGTTTTCCCACAAAATATCCTTAGCTGAATTCTCTCAGCTGAAAGCAAGTAAAAGAAACCCACTCACCTCTCTCACAGCTCTCTCTCCTGCTCCTGCTCAGAGCTCAGCTGGTCTCCTCTGCCTCTGGCAAGGTGCTTCCTTAAATAGAGGCCTCCCCCAGCAGAGGTCAGGCAGCAGCTATTCAAATTCAAATTCACCCAGGCACTCAATCACAGGCAAAACAATGCCCCTTCCACTTCCTCTCAATTACAGGCAATCCCAGTCAAACAATGCCCGTTCCTCTCCCACACTCAATCAGCCAGGACTCTGCAAGAACTCTAAGTGCTTCCACACACTGCTAAACACAGTTTTCCCACAAAATATCCTTAGCTGAATTCTCTCAGCTGAAAGCAAGTAAAAGAAACCCACTCACCTCTCTCACAGCTCTCTCTCCTGCTCCTGCTCAGAGCTCAGCTGGTCTCCTCTGCCTCTGGCAAGGTGCTTCCTTAAATAGAGGCCTCCCCCAGCAGAGGTCAGGCAGCAGCTATTCAAATTCAAATTCACCCAGGCACTCAATCACAGGCAAAACAATGCCCCTTCCACTTCCTCTCAATTACAGGCAATCCCAGTCAAACAATGCCCGTTCCTCTCCCACACTCAATCAGCCAGGACTCTGCAAGAACTCTAAGTGCTTCCACACACTGCTAAACACAGTTTTCCCACAAAATATCCTTAGCTGAATTCTCTCAGCTGAAAGCAAGTAAAAGAAACCCACTCACCTCTCTCACAGCTCTCTCTCCTGCTCCTGCTCAGAGCTCAGCTGGTCTCCTCTGCCTCTGGCAAGGTGCTTCCTTAAATAGAGGCCTCCCCCAGCAGAGGTCAGGCAGCAGCTATTCAAATTCAAATTCACCCAGGCACTCAATCACAGGCAAAACAATGCCCCTTCCACTTCCTCTCAATTACAGGCAATCCCAGTCAAACAATGCCCGTTCCTCTCCCACACTCAATCAGCCAGGACTCTGCAAGAACTCTAAGTGCTTCCACACACTGCTAAACACAGTTTTCCCACAAAATATCCTTAGCTGAATTCTCTCAGCTGAAAGCAAGTAAAAGAAACCCACTCACCTCTCTCACAGCTCTCTCTCCTGCTCCTGCTCAGAGCTCAGCTGGTCTCCTCTGCCTCTGGCAAGGTGCTTCCTTAAATAGAGGCCTCCCCCAGCAGAGGTCAGGCAGCAGCTATTCAAATTCAAATTCACCCAGGCACTCAATCACAGGCAAAACAATGCCCCTTCCACTTCCTCTCAATTACAGGCAATCCCAGTCAAACAATGCCCGTTCCTCTCCCACACTCAATCAGCCAGGACTCTGCAAGAACTCTAAGTGCTTCCACACACTGCTAAACACAGTTTTCCCACAAAATATCCTTAGCTGAATTCTCTCAGCTGAAAGCAAGTAAAAGAAACCCACTCACCTCTCTCACAGCTCTCTCTCCTGCTCCTGCTCTTTAAAAGCTGCTCTGCCACCTTTTTGATTTTAAGCGCCAGCAGCCTGGTTCCTTCTCGGGACAAGTGGAGACCGTCTCGCCTGTACAGCTCCCTCTTGTTCCAAAAAGTATCCCAGTGCCTAACAAACCTGAACCCTCCCCCCCTACACCATCGTCTCATCCACGCATTGAGACTCCTGATCTCTGCCTGTCTCTCTGGCCCTGCGCGTGGAACAGGTAACACTTCTGAGAAGACATGATAGTCCCGCTGTATGCTGCATTGGTCAGGCTGCACCTGGAGTATTGTGTGCAGTTCTGGAGGCTTCACTTCAAAAAGGATGTGGACAGAGTGGAGCGGGTGCAGAGGAGGGCAACAAAGATGATCAGGCACCTGGAGAACAAGTCCTATGAGGAATGGCTGGGGGATTAGGGAATGTTCTGTCTGGAGAAAAGGAGGTTGAGGAGGAATATGATTGCTTTTTAAAAAAGATTTGAAAGGCTGTCACTTAGAGGAGGGCAAGGAGCTGTTCCCATTGGCAGCAGAGGATAGGACTTGCAATAATGGGTTTAAATAGGCAGAATGATGTTGGCGGGATATTAAGAGGGAAATTACAGTAAGAGTAGTTCAGGAGTGGAACTGACTGCCTAGGGTGGTGAGGAACTCCCCACCACCACCACCACTGGCAGTCTTCAGGCACCAGCTGGACAAACACTTGTCAGGGAAGCTTTAGGCTAATCCTGAATTGAGCAGGGGGCTGAATTAGATGGTCTGTATGGCCCCTTCCAACTCTATTATTCTATGATTCTACTTAGTGGCATCATAAGCAGAGTTACACCCTTCTATGCCTAGGGACTTCAAAGGACTTTGCAGGTGTAACCCTGCTTAGGATGATACTTCAGCATATATAAGTGCAAACCAACATTGCACATCACATGAACAGAGATGTAGCCCAATTTAGCCATTTCGGATTTGTTTGTGTCTCAGTGGTTTTTTGTATTTGTAAAAGCAATTGCACAAATAAAAAGAGCTAGTGTTGTTGTGGGAAGTGGAGTTTCTTTTTCTGAAATCCACTTTTTTATACAGCCACTGATTCCTCTAGTGCCCCTTTTTTCCTCTTGCATTTCTCTTTGAAGATAAATCTGTGCATCCTTTTGTAATTTCAGGTCTTGCAGCTGTTTTATGTTCTGTTCCACAGGAGAGGAAGGTCTGGAAAGACACTGCTTGTATCATAACCTCGACAGAGTGAAACCATTAAATTTCGCTCAACCTCCATTCCTTCCCTTCCTCCCTTCAAATTTGTCTCTAGTCAAAATGGACTTGATTAGAACAAGAATCCAAATTCCTAAAAAAGATACAAGGAAACAGATTATTAGATACTATGGACAAACTTGTCTATGACCTATGGTCTATGCTGTGCCATCTGTCTGGTTTATAGCTTTGTTTTAATGTATTTTAGCTATTTATTGTAGAAGATTTATTATGTTTTAATTCTTATTGTGAAATGCTTTAACTCCTGTTGTCATCTGCTCTGAGCCCATTCACAGGGAGGGTGGAATATAAGACTAGGTAGGTAGGTAGGTTTATTTAATTTATATGCAGAGTACATCATGGAAAATGCTGGCCTGGATGAATTACAAGCTGGAGTTAAGATTGCTAGGGAAAAGATCAACAACCTCAGATATGCAGACGATACCACTCTGATGGCAGAGTGGTCAGCCTCTTGCTCAGGGTAAAAGAGGAGAGCGCAAAAGTGGGCTTGAAGCTCAACATCAAAAAAATTAAGATCATGGCATCTGACCCCATCACTCCTTGGCAAATAGAAGGGGAAGTCGTGGAAGTAGTGACAGACTTCACGTTCTTGGGATCCCAGATCACTGCAGATGGTGACTGCAGCCATGAAATTAAAAGGCCGCATGGTCAAAGCAATGGTATTCCCAGTAGTAATGTATGGCTGCAAAAGTTGGACTATAAGGAAGGCCGAGTGCCAACGAATAGATTCTTTTGAACTATGGTGCTGGAGAAGACTCTTGAGAGTCCCTTGGACTGCAAGGAGATTAAATCCATCAATCTTAAAAGAAATCAACCCTGACTGTTCCCTGAAAGGCCAGATCCTGAAGTTGAAGCTCAAATACTTTGGCCACCAAATGAGAAGGGAGCACTCACTGGAGAAGACCCTGATGCTGGGAAAGATTGAAGGTCAAAGAAGACGGGGACGGCGAAGGATGAGATGGTTAGACAGTGTCATTGATGCAACGAACATGAAATTGAGCAAACATCAGAGGACGGCGGAAGACAGGAGGGCCTGGCGGGAGCTGGTCCATGGGGTTTCGAAGAGTCAGACTCGACTGTGCGACTAAACAACAAAAAAGGTAGGGAGGGAGGGAGGGAGAGAGAGGGGGGAGAGGGAGGAGAGAGAGAGAGAGAGAGAGGAATTAATGAGAATTTCTCTTAACAATACTAGAAAGAAACTTCATAAAAATCAACCTCAGATCTAAGCTACAATTTCACAGCACTATTCTGGAAGTATAATCATAATACAATATATCAATATGGTTTTGTCTTAGAAAGGTTCCAGTTCCTGAGCCTGACATAGAACACAGATGCTTCAAACATGAAGTTTTCTAGCACATACAGCTAAACAGAAAGAAAAACAATTGATTGGTATTGGGGACTTGTTCTCCAAAGACTGTGAGTAAAACCCTTCCAATATCACCAAGCAGATCTCCTTAGCATTGCTGCCAGAACCTGCTGTAGTCTGAATATCCAGCATTCTCTTTCATCATTCTTCTCATCATGGGACCTTATGTCAATCAGAAACAAAACCTACATAACTGAGATTTGAACACCTCTGAACACCTATTAAAATTAATGAAAAGTGAATTCCAAATAAACAGTAGTTGGTTTAGAAAATCTGGTAGTTGGTGATAGAAAATCTGGAGATGTGTTGATGACAGGTACCATTCACGAAATCAAACTATCTTCTAAGACATCCACTAAACAGAGTAAAAACAAGTCAGAAATAAAACAGTTGCAAACTATTTTGTTATTTGTTGCAAAATGCTTTGACACTGCTTTGCTGTATGGAGCCCTTCTTGCAGAGATCCAATAGAAGGTTTTATACAATGACACTCTGAGTTAATCAGCCTCTATGGATCCATGAGAAACATCTATATATTTATTTCAGCTTTATTCCAAGGTTACAACAGCAGGAATAAGGACTGACTCATGCATGGCTCTCATTTTGGCTTTCCTGTTCTGCTGGCAAAATACAATTTCCTAATCCCATCCTTTTTCCTAGAACCAGCACACTATGTATGACTCCTCTAACAGAAAGGTATGTGGTTTAATTTATGGCTTAATCGTCATTTCCTCCTCTCCATAGATTCTCATTATGAGCCTGCCAGCCTACCTCAGTCAGTCCTTTTTATTTTTTATATTCCCTGTCATTTGATCTGATTGTATGAATCTCTCCTTTATAATAATCCTGTTTTGGGGTGGCAAGATTCCATGCTCTTCCTCAGCCATTGACCAGTCAGCCGCCACTCAAGAGTACTTGCATGCCATTGGCCAGGTGCTGGGTCTGCTCCTTTTCCCCACCCACTCCCCCTTCAGCCACTGTGCCCTGTCAGAATTACTGGCAAATGGCTTTCTCTCTTGACAAAGACACTTTTCCTGTGCTGGGCTAACTTTCCCCTCAGTGGCTGTTAGTAGGTGTCATGAAATGGCAGTTACCTGTGTTTGTAAGATGGCTGTGGTTATTTGTTTAAAATGTTCCTCCATAAGGTTTAATTGAGCTGTAGTTCCAGAGGGGGGCCTGCAGGGGTATCACTCACTGGGTTGAATGGGGCTTCCTCATCTGCTGGCCTACAGTTCCCAGCTGCCCCAAGGCCAAAATGTGTGGGGAAACAGGGACTGTCCTAAGGCAGTCTTTGTCCCTGGGAGCAGCAGAAATTCAGCCACTCCACAGTTGGCTGGACTGGGGAATGAATGGAAGTTTCCCTGATCTCTTGGGCAAGAGACAGAGGCTGAAGTACAGGTGAGCCCACAACCTCCAGAGGTAGAGAGTATTCTGAATAGGGAATATTTGTGTTTAACCCCTGTTGATTTATGTCCTGTTGGTTTATAGTGTGCACTTACTCCTAGAGTGTGTATGTGCCCCATAACTGTGTAAATAGTTAAATAAATTCTTTAATTTGGGCTAATAATCTATGTTGTGCTCTGACCACATAGTCTCCCCTGCTCTGCACAATACCAAAGGGAGGGGGTAGCCCAGGGAAGCAAGGAAAGGCCAGACCCTCGGGTTGCCAACTTTGGGGATTCCATCTCCAAATAGGGAGATTCGGCCAAAGGGGTCTCACTGTCCCTCTAAGAAGGCAGTGACGATTCCATGAGTGGTGGCAGCAAACTTAAGGAGTGAGATATGCCCACAGGACAAGGGAGGGAAGTAAACAGCTGAGTTGTAAACTGGAGCTCATTTTGCCATGGTAGGCAACCAAGCTTGGTTCAGACAAAGAAAGAAAACCCTTCACAGGCCTTTGTGAGGAACTCATTAGGGCCAGTCCTGACTAGGATTGCCAGCTCCAGGTAGGGAGATTCCTGGAGATTTTCTGGTAGAGTCTATGGAAGCCAGTGTTTGGGAAGGGGAGAGGCCTCAGCTGAACAGAATGCCATACAGCCCACCTTCCACAGTAGTAATGTTCTCGGGGGGGGGATCTGTTGTCTGGAGTTCAGTTGTGATACCTGGTGATCTTCAGGCTCCACCTGGAGGTTGCAAAACAAAAAGAGAGGTCACGGGATGGAAGTTTGGAAAGAAGTAAACAACCGTGATGTATTATCCCAAAAAAGTCTCCAAAGACCAGAAATTTCTTTTTCCAATATTTCAGTTTACTGGAAGAAATTCAAATGCCATCAGCACAACGGATCATGCACATTATCTCATTCCGTGTATAACATTTTCAAGGTGAGTAGCGTTGAAATACAATATTAATCCATTTGACAAACTCTCTAGTAGTACCATTGGTTTTGATGAGTGTCACTATGAGATACTACTAGAGAATTTGTCAAATGGATTAATATTGTATTTCAACGCTACTCACCTTGAAAAAGTTATACACAAAACGAGATAATATGCATGATCAGTTGTGTTGATGGCATTTGAATTTCTTCCAGTAAACTGAAATACTGGAAAACGAAATTTCCAATCCACCTGGAGGTTGGCTGCCCTGACTGTAGCAGTCAGTGCTTCAGAGCAGGGTCTACTAGATCCATATTCTTGCTGTAGAAGCTGAGTAGGTGATTTTGGACCAGTCACAGACTTTCAGCCTAACCTACCTCACAGGGTTGTTGTGCAAGTCAAAAGGGGGAGAGGAGAACGATGTAAGCTGTTTTGGTCCCCATTGCAGAGAAAGACTACTTTTCCTCCTGGGTAACAATTGTTGCTAATCTCCAGGTGTGAGCTGGAGATCACTCAGAATCACAACTGCTCTCCAGATGGCAGAGATCAGTTCCCCTAGAGAAAATGGTGGACTCTGTGGCAGTCAGGGCTTCAGAGCACAGAAGAGGCTGCAAGTGTGTGTGTGGGGGAAATGAAATCCCTCCCAACCAGCCATTCCCTTCTGGGGAACTGCTTTCGCCAATCTCAAGAGAGGGGTGGAAATCACTCAGAATTACAACTGATTTCCAGGAGGGGGGAGGAAGGAGATGCAAAGCTGAAATCAGAGGGGCAGATAATGGCAGGTTGATACTTGGCTGGGAAGGAGATAGGGTTGCCAACTCTAGGTTGGGAAATTTATGGAGATTTGAGGGGTGGAGCCTGGAGAGGGTGAGGTTTGAGGAGGGGTGGGACCTCAGACAGGTACAATGCCATAGACTCCACCCTTCAAACCAGCCATTTCTTCCTGGGTAACAATTGTTGCCAATCTCCAGGTGAGGGCTGGAGATCACTGAAAGTTACAACTGCTCTTCAGGTAGCAGAGATCAATTCCTCTGGAGAAAATGGTGGACTCTGTGTCATTATACCCTGCTAAGGTCGCCACAGTACATTGACGCTGAGTGCTCAATGCATTGGCACTCTTCCAGAGCCTCTTTCTAGAGCGTGTTGTATTTATTTCCACAACAGGCCTTATTCCTAGTCTTCCATAAACCAAATGGATGGCAGTGAGAGCTCTCTCATCATAGATATGGGCAAACCTCAAGGATGTAGATTATTGCCCCCTGCCTTTTCCCAGTATTAGTTACAAATGTATCCTTTCCAATTTCTGAAACTGTGTCCAGGTAATGTATCTGCTTTGTACTAAATGATGAAGCAAATTTGATCAGTCTGTGTACACAAGTCAAATATTCTAGGAAACTTTCCAGTCCTTTTTCCATCATAAATATTGATGTATCAAGATCAAGGTCTCTGAGCCACAGTTGTGTGGTGAGCCAAAAATAACTCAAGCCATGTTGGAATACATTCCATGTTTATAAATGTAAGGGATCCCTATATTTAGGTATAGAATGAACCTGGTTTGGTCTCTGTTATGATGATGCAGGACATGTTGCTCATGTCAGTACCTATGTCCAAAGAGGTGTGCTTGGGGTTTTGATTCTTAAGCATCAGATTTATATCAGGATGGTAACTTTGGCTTGGTGGTTAGAGTGTAGAACTAGAATCTGGAAGACTTAGGTGTGAATCCATGTTCTGCTATGGAAACTTGCAGGGTCACATTGGCCCAGACACAATCTCTCAGCCTAACCTTTCCCGTAGGGTTGTTGTGTGAATAAAATGTAAAGTGGAGAATTATGTTAGCTGCTTTGGGTCCCTGTTGAGGAGACAGATGACATATAGATGAAGTAAATAAATAAATACTTTGCATCTGTATAGCACTATCAGTACTCATGTGTACTATTGCAATACTCTGTAAAATTAAGCCAGTATTGTTATCCACATATTGCAGATGGGCAGACTGAGTCAGATTGGATTATGTAAGGCTTTGTAGGGAGTTTGTGGCTGAGATGAGATTTGAACTGGCACCATCCTGGATCACACCTCAGAGAGAAATCCTTAGCAGGTGTAGTCAGACTCAGGTCTATTCAGGACTATATTCCAAGAAAGTCTTCTTAGAATTGCACTCGTAGAATTGCACAATGCCAGCTGTCTGAACAATGGCTTTGATCCAGTGGAAACTTCCAATAATGGAAGGGGGGTGATTTTTGCTCAGTATCCCCTTCCACTTCAGGCCTCTGTCCCTAATGCTGTTCATGAGTGTCCCTGTTTACTAGACGCTTCATTTGGGGGCCATTATTCATTGGGGGGGGGGAGGAAGTCCTACTCTGATTAGAAGTATCCCTTCTATCAGCAGAGATTTTCAAGAGGATCCAAGCCAATGTGACTCATTTGTGTATTTATTTTTCAACATGCATATGCTGCCCTTTCTTCTGAAGTAGTTAACAATTATAATCAATCAAAAGCAAATATACTATAACCCAAGGGTCCCCTACCTTTCTGAGCCTGCGGGCACCTGTGGGATTCGGACACAATGTGGTAGGGACAGCCACCCAATGGCTGCAGCAGGAGGTAGATCCAACCACAAAATGACTGCCTCGGTTTACTTTCAACCACATAGTGAAGATCCTTGAGCTGTGGTGGCAATTACTGCCAAAGCAACATTTTTTTAAAAAAAAGATCTGCACAATCAAAACTTCAATAGCCAATTAGAAGCTTGCTGGGCGAAAGCCCCACATGACCTGACCCCAACCACTTCCTAAAAACACTTGGTGTCAAGGTGTCAAGGGCATCATGTTAGTGAACCCTGGTATAACCATTCATTTTTTAAAAATATGATCAACAAAGTCAGACAGCAGCACCCTGGAAAGAGTAATGAAACCCACCAAAGGCAGACAGCATCCAAATAAAGAAAATAAATTCTAGTAAAAAGGGAAGAAATGAAATCCCTTGAAACTCATTTAAAAGCTGGATTAATTTTTTCTCTGATGTCTTGGCTCAGACAGGCAGCAAGAGCAGGTGCCAGATGCAGGGAAAGGGAGAGATCACTCCACCACCTGTGGGAGCCAATGAAAAGACACTATCCCTTGTGGCCAGCTGTTTTACCTCATAACATTTGGGGAGATGAAAGACAGCCTGAATTTAAAAAATGCTGACTCCAGGCACAGGTATATGGGAGCAGGTGGTCTTATAAATGCAGAGATTTATGGTCAAAACTAGCACCATGACTTTCATCCAGAAGCCAAACACACAGCCAGCAAATGACATTTCGCACTGTAGTGATATGCAACTCACAGTCTATTCCAGGTAGCAATCTAACCTGCATTCTGGACTAATTGAAACTTCCAAACAATCTTCAAAGGCAGTCTGATGTAGAGCACATTATAATGAACAAGCCTGAAGCTGAGCACATGCCAAAGTACAGTTAACCAATTCACACATAACTTTGTTGTCTGGAGTAGAAAAAATGTGTCATCATTCCAGAATTTGTTTTTAAGCAGCAGACATTTTCCTGCTTCAGCTTGCAGAAGCAGAGATACAAGTAGGGCCATAGCTAGGAGGGACAGTGGGGGCAGGCGCCTCCCCCAATTCTCCACCCCAGCCAGCGGTGGAACGAGAAAGAGCACAGGCACCAGACATGTGCTCCTTTCTCGCTGGCCAGCAGAGTAAGTGGAAAGCTGGTTGGCCAGCGAGGAAGGAGCACATTTCTGCCACCAGTGCTCTTTCTTCTTCCACTGCTGGCCAGGGGTGGGTGGGACAGAGACTGACCAGCTGGCTGCCACTGGGCTCCTCTCTGTCGCCATCACAGCACACCACACCTCACTGGGTGGAGGAGGGGAGGGAAGAGGTGGAGGAGCATGCCCGTCAAGGGAGCGGTAGTGGCAGCAATGCAGATGGTGGAGTTAGGACCAGCCCTTTGTTCAGCTGAGCCATCTGTCAGGCTCCTCCTGTCTGTCCCCCAGCAGCTCTGACTCTGAGTAGAGCATTCAGCTCAGCTCCTCTTCAAGCTGTGTCCCCACCCTGGGACCTGTGGCTGCTGCTGTGGTTTGCTCCTGCTTCACTCTCTCCCTGTGTCTTGATGGGGGCAGGGATGGGGCTGGCAGCAAAGAGGAGTGCTGGCAATGTGAGGCTATTTTTTATTTATTTCTGTGATGTCATAAGTGACATCATGCCCCCAGTGCCCCACCCAGCTATCTATGGGCCTGGATACAAGTGCCTGATATCAAACACAAAAACGGCACCTTGAATAAAAAATGTGATTTTTTTTCCCCCTCTGGAAGCAGAAAACCACAGCACAATGCACTGATGTAATGTACAATCTAAAATCCAGCAATGAAAATAGTGACAATACCTGGTGGCTGAAACAAAACCACGGGTACTTCTTTAGGATGGTACCACAGGGAAATTGCTTTCATGGAGCACTTGTACCTTGGCTTTGGGTTTCAGAGTAATGAGGGCTTAACAGCTTGTCAATGAACAGATGGCAGCCCAATGAAACTGCAGCCACTGGCTGACTGGAATGGTATCAGCATGAGGATTCTCTACATGGCCTCTCCACCTACTTCCTGCATTAACATGACAGAGGGTGACTATTGGCCTTAAGAGTTTCTGGATTTCATTGATAAATGTCCATTGAAGTAACTTGATCTGATCACTAATTGGTATTACAGATTATCAAAAGAGTTAAAATTATTTTTGTTAGTTATCACTCAAGAGGATTCAGTACAGCACTAAAACTGCTATATGGTCTGGTGTTATATTTCTTTTGCTAAGATGTAGATCCGTCATAACTATTTGAAAACAAAATGTACTGCTCTAACCTTGTCTCTGTCTTCACACAGCATAGCCATAGATATTAGTAATTTGCTTTGGCAGTTCCCCAGATCTATACTTTGCTTTTACAATCATGGTATTTTGAGTTTCTTTTCAACAAGAGGAGATTTTTTTCAACATTTCTTGAAATATTTTACCAAAGAGACCTTCGTTTCAGTGAAAATAAATTAATGATAAGGTGGGTTCAACTTCCTAAAATGCAATCATAGATAAGACATCATACTTTCTCCCTACCGTAGCTCTGGCAAAATGGCAGCGTGATCCCAAATAAATAAATAAATAAATAATCCACATAACAAGCAGGTAGAGAAAGAAGCTTTCTGAACTCCTCAAATGCTTTGCTGAAGTTATTACAAGGTAATATATGCTGCAGAGAGATAGGGCGGTTATCTCACCGTCTTCCAAAACTTTTGCTAGCAAAGCAAATCCTTCATGTCGATTTGACTTCAAAGCGGTAACTTGAAGCTTTTGTATGGGGCTCCAAACTGCTAATTCAGAATATAAGATGAGAAGAACAATAAATTTAATTACATTTACTTTGAAGATTACAAATGGTCTGTTAGAGCTCTGCTGCAGTTGTTATTCAGCCATCTGTCATGAGCAAAAGCTCAAGCTTTTTATAGGAATTGTATTTTTTCCCCTCTTTTCCATGTGAGCTTTATTCGTTTGATGATACATTGTGGAATTTGAACAGGAGCCTGATCTCATTCTGTATGCTCAGCCCTCAAAACCCTCTTCAGGTTCAAAAGGAAACAAAGCGCTTAACATCATTAGCTGCAATTGGTGGGAAGTATAAACGTTCATGATTGACCAGACGCAGCAGGAACCTACTTTTTCCCAGTCAACAAAGCAGCAAGCTGCCATGCGAGATAGCAAGATGGTGAAGAGGCTGGGGAACTTGGTGAGGTGCTGCTGAGGGCAAAATGCGTCTGGTCAGGGTCAGTTATAGTCATTTCTGGTTGTCATTGTACATTCTGATTCTTAACTGAAGCTATCATGAGGGCCAATATCTTTTTAAAAATCTTTTTCTTGTTCAGTTCTCAGTCAAGTCCGACTCTTCGCAACCCCATGGACCACATCAAACCAAGCCCTGTTTTCCACCGTCCTCCGGAGTTTGCTCAATTCCCTGTTCGTTGCATCGATAACACTGTCTAACCATCTCATCCTTTGCCATCCCCTTCTTCTTTTACCTTCAATCTTTCCAGCATCAGGGTCTTCTCCAGTGAGTGTTCCCTTCTCATTTGGTGGCCAAAGTATTTGAGCTTCAGTTTCATTATCTGGCCTTCCAGGGAACAGTCAGGATTTATTTCTTTTAGGATTGACTGATTTGATCTACTTGCAGTCCAAGGGACTCTCAAGAGTCTTCTTCAGCAACATAATTCGAAATCATCTATTCTTCGGTGCTCAGCCTTCCTTATCTCTCGCAGCCATACATTACTGCTGGGAATACCATTGCTTTGACCATATGGACTTTTGTTGGCAGGGTGATGGCTCTACTTTTTATTATGAATCTACTTTGTAAAAAATACATGCATATATTTGTATATCTGTCAATATTGATTGACTAACAGAATCATTGGGCCTATACATTCATATCTTCTTAACTTTTTGGTGCTTAATTCAATTTAGTTTGGGTTAAGCATCCCCCTTCTTTTTTTTGTTTACAGGACTGAAAGACCACCAGTAAGAGGCAGAAAGTATTGGGGGGGGGAGAAAGTTGCAGTGAGGGAGGTAGGGGGAGAGGGGAGGAATCTGAAGTTCGTAGAATGAGGCTGCTGCTCCTACAAGTTGCTTGCAGTTCCCCACTTGTAATCCTATATTTCGCAGTCTGCATTTGAATTGAAATAGAATTCTATATTTGACCACAGCTAGTAGTAAAATACTAAGATCCACTGACCAATGCTCCTTTTAAGCTGTGGAGTCTTGTGAGCAAAAATTCTAGTTTGTGAGCTACTGGCATTAAAGTTGTGAATGAGTGATCTGGCATAAACTAGTTTGCTCTGGAGCCATCCTTCCTGAGCTAAGACAAAAATGTGTGAGCTGGAGCTAAAAAACTGTGAGCTAGCTCACACTAACTCAGCTTAGAGGGAACACTGCCACTGACATTATATGATGTCATATGGATGTGAGAGAATATATACATTTAATATAAACAGGAATGCTACACCATCATTGCCTGACCTTCACAACAGCATTGCAGGCAAATTCATCGATATAATCTTTTAGGACTGGGTTGCCAAACTGTTTGTGTTCCTACCCACAGGGTTCTCCAGAGCCCCATCTCTCAGTTCTCTTTTTCGCTCTGCATCTTAAATACCCTGTCGCTGTATGGATCTATATCACTGTCTCTCATGTATCATTTGTCTTTTTTATATCCACCACCTGTGATCTTATTAACTAGCTTTGTAACTTTGGCTACAAAGACATTAGAATCTCAACTGGGTTGCCAAGAGGTGGGCAGTCATTTACCTTTTGCAAGGCAGGACCGAATGATGTGAAAAGAAGTGCAGTCCTCAGGTTCAGTTGGATGAACATTAGAACTGATATTGTTGAGGGTTCCAGGCTATTACATTTTTATCCCATTTCTTCTTCAAGGTGTTCAGAGTGGGGCACATAATTCTTTTCATTCTCACAACAACCCTGGGAGAGAATGTGGCTGGCCCTAGTTCACCCAGTAGGTTCCATGGCTGAATGGAGATTTGTACCTGGGTCTCCGCAGGCCTCATCTAACATCCTAATCACTACACTATTCTGGTTATTTCATAAGTGAGAAACAAATTGGTATGCTTTTGTTGCTGCAGTTCATTTGCTTTTTAGCATCAAGTTTCATCCTTCCAAATTGCTCTTGCTGGAAGATTCATGACCTTGGCTTCCTCTATGGGTTGAACTCATCAGCATCTGGTCATGTCCTGAGGACCAAAGTCCCTGAGATCTTTCACTAGTTCACAGTCTGGAATAATTAACCAAGTTTAATTCCACGTTTTTCTGATTGCAGTGTCACTCCCTTGAACTTTGGTCCCTGGTCTTCAGCAATGGCTTTCACAAATAGTTTTCTGGATTGCTGAAAGGGTGTCACTGATACCCATGTCTTGTCCTTCAAGAAGTAGTGATAGATAATGTAACTCAAAGTGTGTCATTCATCACAGACAACCTTTTCACTAATGACACGGAGACAACACTATTATGAAATTCTGAGTGCTTGCTTCACTCAGTTTGATAATGTATTCTATACCTTTGGAAATATCACTTCTGTTTCTATAGACAGCAGAAAGTCCATTTGTATAGCCTTTACTAATCTAAAACTGTTTGATACCCATCATGTGCTAAAGATAGTACTTATCTTGTCAAGTTGAATTTCAGTACCCACAGCAACATAAGTTGGCATCGGTTCATTGCTGACAACCTTATAGAGATTACAATTTGGAAACAAATGACTGGAAATAAATAGGAGGTGCCAGAGACTTCATGAATCACAGAAAGCTCAACAAAATGGGCCAGGCAATCAGAGAGAGATTGTCCATTTACTTCACTGAGGGGGGGGGGGAAACAGTAGACTGCTACTCTGAGCACCCCTCCTCCTTGTTGGGAAGATCTTGTGACACCTAGTTTTGGCCTGTTGGCCTGGGCATGGTACATACAAGCCAGCAAGAAACATAGCAACATCTTCTTTCTCTTCAGCCAGCTCTTCAGCCCTCCAGCAGTGAAAAGCCTTTCAGTCCACTCCTGAAAGCAACAAAATAAATATACATATTCAACATATTTTGGTTTAAACAATTCCACTACTTCACTGTTGTGCAAGAAAATCTCTGAGGTACCACTAGTGTATATTGCAGTTCATTTCTTCTGCAGCACACAGAACCACAGAACTCAGAAACACAGAGCTGGAAGGGACCTCAAGGGTAATCTGATCCAATCATATGCACAATGCAAGAAATTCACAACTACCTTCTCCCCCTTACTCTCCCAGTGACCCCTGCTCAATGCCCAGAGGAAATCAAAAACCTCCAGAATCCCTGGGCCAATCTGGCCTGGAGGAAAATTTCTTCCTGACCCCAAAGTGACAATCAGCAATTCTGCATTACCCTGGCCATATAAGAAGTGGCCATGAGGGCTGAGCACTCCATCAGTCACAAACTGAGGGGCGGGGGAGGGGTGATGATACTCATTCAAGAGGGTTTTTCTTTCAGGGCACTCGTCGCTCCAAAGATCACCAGTATTGATTGTGTTGGCCTACTTTGGGACACTGAGGAGAGTTTGTCTGTTTGTCTGTCTTTCTGGTGTCCCAACTGCCTAGGCGCCCCAGCAGACAGCCTACTGCCCTACCTCTCATTATCTGCCTGAATTCACAGAATCAGCATTGCTGTCAAATGGCCATCTAGCCTCTGATTAAAAGACACTAATGAAAAAAAGCCCACCACTTCCCAAGAAAGCCTGTTCCACTGAGGAACCACTCTGTCAGGAAGTTCTTCCTAATGTTTAGCCAAAAACACTTTTGATTTAAATTCAATCCATTGGTTTGGGTCCAGCCTTCTGGTGCAACAGAAAACCACAGCCCTTCAACTACTTGAAGATGGCTACCATATCACCTCTCAGTCATCTCTCCAGGCTAAACATAACCAGCTCCTTCAACCTTTCCTCATAGGATTTGGTCTTCAGACCCCTCACTATCTTCATTGCCCTCCTCTGGACATACTGCAGCACAAGATGTGGACCCGGCACACATGACTGAGACCTGGACAAGGGAGAGTTAAGCAGTCAACTTTAAAAAACTGACCACACCAGGTTACTCGGTCCTCCATCAGTTGCGAACTGAGGGGTGTGAGAGAGGTGGCAATACTCATCCGAGAGGGTTTTTCCTTCAGGGCACTCCCTGCTCCAAAGAGCACCAATATTGATTGTGTTGGCCTACTCTGGGACACTGAGGAGAGTCTAGGTGTCTGCCTGGTGTACTGACAGCTTAGTGCCACAGCGGACAGCCTACTGAGCCTGCTGGAGGCAGTAGCAGGGCTGGGCCTCGGAGTCCCTGAGACTGATAGTTCTTGGGGACTTCAGCATCCGTGTTGATGCTGCTGTCTCCTTGTAGGCTTCAGACCTAATGTCTTCCATGGCAGCACTGGGACTCTCCCAGATTGTATCAGGTCCCACTCATCAAGCGGGCCACACACTGGATTTAATCTTTGGCATGGGGATTGATATGGATCTGATTGCTAAGGATGAGGTGCCACGGTCAGACCATTTTGTCCTGAAGGCCCAGCTGGGTATCCCAGCCCTCCCCAGTCTAGGCAATGAGTAGATTTATACTTGCCTGCAGAGACTAATGGACCCAATTGGGTTCCAGAATGCACTGTAGGATACGATGCCCCCCAGTGATTCATTAGATGTGCTGATAGAGGACTGGAATCCCCATTTCTCTGAAGCCATCAATGAAATCGCTCCCTGACATCCTCTGTGTTCTCAATCCAAATTATCCCCCTGGTATACTATGGAACTCGGGGGGAAGAAATGGGAACTTAGATGACTAGAGTGAGTTAGGTAGTATACTCGTGATGAAACTGCAAGAACATCTTATAGGACGTTTATGAAATTCTATGAGGTGGCGGTGAAGGCTGCTAAAAAGGAATTTTATACAGCCTCCATCGCATTCTCTAGCTTGCACCCAGCACAATTGTTTAGGGTAATTGGATCTCTAACTTCTCTAACCCAAAAAGTTAGAAATTCAGCCATCAGCTGTGAGGCTTTTGTGAGGTTTTTTGTGGACAAAGTCTTGTCACTCCTCCACGAACTGAAAGAATATTTCATTGGGAACATTTGGCTATACAATCTCAGAAGAATATATAGTTGACCAGAGAGAAGTACCACTGGACATGTGATTGCACTGGAGGTTTCATTTGTATTTTTGCCCAGTGGTTAAACTTTGGAACAATTGTGTTCTGGTCTTTATTTCATATTTTGTATATGTATGATTGTATATATTTTTACATGTTAGCCAATATGTTCTATTTGCATTAGGCCTCTGAGGAAGGCCAGTGAAGGCCGAAATGTGTTAGGTCAATTTCATCAGCCTTTGTCTTTTTATATTTGTATATGAGGTATGAATGGGCCCTTATTTGTGATTTTAATTTGTGTTTAATAAATACATGTATATTTTTGTATGTTTCATAATTAGATTTTTAGAGTAGGCCCTCTTCCATTCTTGACTAACCTTTTTAGGTTCTGAATTCAACATAAAACAGTTCCTTGTCATGGAAAGCAGTCGGTGCAGAATGTCTCATAGCACTTTTAAAGCCTCATTCTGTGGGATGCTAGTGTACAAAGATACCAAATCTAAGGTAACTAAAGTGCCTTGATCTCAATTCTGCCTGTTTTATGAAGTCTGTTTATAAAGTCTGTTGAATCTCTTATATATGATTGCATCAGTGGTATAAATGATCTCAAGAAGTAACCCACATATTTTGAGAGAGGTTCCAAAACTGAATGACAACCTGAAATTATAGGTTTACCAGGGGCAAGGTGACAATTTCGTGGATCTCATTGAGGCTACAGAAGACCAGAGTTCATGGATTTAAACCATCCAGAAACTGTCTCTCATAGGAGGAAATGTAGCCCTTAGTAACAGAAACAGGATCTGTATCTTTGATTGTATTTGTTTTAAAGGGTCACAGCTACATGGTGCATAATGCTCCCGTTTGTTAAGACAGGTTTCCTTGTTGAGTGGTAACTGGCCCTTGCCAGGCTTGGAGAGCAAGAGCTGGTAACACTAGGCTTACATCTGATGGACCAATTGATCTAGCAAGCTTTTCCTCTCAGCCCAAGTTTTAAATAGGCTGAAAGGGAAGCAGCTCCACCTGCTCTGGAAGCAGCATCTGGAACTAATCTTGTCCAGGCTTAACTGGGGCTAGCATCCTAAACTGGATTACATCTACCAGAACCATGGTCTGGCCCAGGAGGTGGAGCACAGGATGCACTGGGCACTGCTTCTCTGCTGGGCTATCTCAGCATGAGCCCAATGGTTCTGCTGCTCTGCCTGTGTGGAGGCAGATCCTGGTAGGCTTGTGGGCCAGGTCCTGGTCTGGTGTTTACTTGAACCAGGACCTGGGGGGATAGAGGGAAGTTGTGGTGGAGGACCTCTAACTGCAGGCTCCTCAACTTCAAGTTCTGGTGAATGACCTCCAACTACCTCGGACAGCCTGTGGAACAGATGGGCCAGAGGTATCTACCCCAGATGACACATTGGTGTTGGACCCATTCCAGTCCAGTTTTTGCCCTGGCCATAGGGTAGAGACAGGGTTGGTCACCCTGACAGATAATCTCTGCAGACAGCTGGATCAAGGTGGGCTGGAGCTGCTGCTATTGTTAGATTTCACAGCAGCATTCAACACAGTCAATTATGTGCAACACAATCGATTATGTGGAACGCAGTGGAACGCAGTGGAACAGACTGCCTCAGGAGGTGGTGGATGCTCCTTCGCTGGATGTTTTCAAGTGGAGGCTGGATTACCATCTTTCGGGTACACTGTAGGGCTATCTTTTGGCTATGCTCCTGCAGAGTGCAGGGGGTTGGACTAGATGACCTGCAAGATCCCTTCCAACATTCTATGATTTTATGATCTTCTGACACACTGCCTCACCAAAGTAGGAATTTGTGGGGTGGCTTTACAATAGCTTGCCTCATTTCTCTGTGGTTGGGAACAGAGGGTGGTGCTAGGGGAGAGGGTGTAAATAAGGTACCCACTGATGTGTGGGGTTCCTCAGGGGGCAGTCTTCTCCCCGATGTTATTCAACATCTACATGCACCCCCCTCGCCCAGCTGGTGTGGCACTTTGGACTGGGGTGCCACCGGTACACTGATGACACCCAGCTATTTCTGCTGCTGGATGGCTACCCAGATACTGCCCCACATAATCTGGCTGAGGGTTTGGAGGCCATGGTTGGATAGATTAAAAAGAGTAGGCTGAGACTGAATCCAACAAAGATGGAGATTCTGTGGCTTTGGGGGGGAGCTTCAGGATTGGGGCATAGACTTCCCACTCTTGATGGGGTGCCACTAATGCCACTGCAATTCATCAAGTATTTGGGCATTATCGTGGATGCCTCCTTAACCATGGAGACCCAGGTCACAAATATTGTCAGACTGGCATTTTTCCATATATACCAGCCTCGGCAATTAGCCCCTTTCCTGTCACGCCCTGGCCTAGCCACTGTAATCCATGCAATGGTTACCTCCAGACTGGACTACTGTAACTTGCTGCATGCTGACCTGCCCTTGAGACTGACCCAGAAGCTCCAGCTGGTCCAGAATGTGGTGGCGCAAGTCTTGACGGGAATGCCATGGCCAGCACAAATACAACCAGTGCTGTGCTACACTGGCTCCCAGAGGAGTACCAAGTCAGGTTCAAGGTTTTGGTATTGACCTTTAATGCCTTGAGCAGTCTGAGACCTGCATATCTTCAGGACCGTGAACCAAAGGGCTAAGCTAATAATGTATATTATAAAAGTACAAATATTTATTAGGGTGTTCACATGTTAAAACATATACTGATAAAAATCTTTAAGTATCAGACTTATAAAAACTTATCAAATACTAATACATATGATGGGTAAACACTTTCCTACTGACGACTAAACACGTTTCGGCCCCTAAGGGCCTTCCTCAGTGGTCACAATTATCAATATAGTATAGACACACATTCATAGACCTGTATACAAGATCTTTAGTGCTCATATATTTAAAACAGATGTTGTTTCCTGAGATTATAAAAATAAAAGGGGGGGGGAGAAGAGAAACTATATTATTTACTTACAAATGTATATCAAATCATTATTGATTGAAAAATGATTCTTTCAAAGATAAAATTACTCTGTATATTTGTTATTGTTTTACTGGTATTAGTGATGGGCCATAGGTATAGCCATATCAATTCCACCTATTATTCTAAATTAAAAAGAAATGAAATGAAATTGTGAAATTTTTATAGTAAATCCAATTGTATAATAAATTTAACCCCAAATTAAAATAAAATAATTGAATTGGCCAACAAACCTGGTAACTGAGATTTCATAGGTCTGAATGTGTGTCCCTCCATCAAGGTAAAGATTCTGTTACTAGCTGCTGTAATGACTTCCATATATAGTGAAACTGGGGTGATGCAATCACCTACTTACATTGCACAGTGTCAGCCAGGAGAGATACAAGATGGGAGGGAGTGCAAAGGACAGGGAGATAAGGAGCAGCATGGGGGGAGGGGGAAACAGGTCAGCACAAAGAATTGACAGAAAACAATTATAGATGTTCACAAACAGCAAGTCCAGTCCACTTCTTCATTCAATCCAAAAGGAGCCCACGTCTGCAGTTGGTGAATCCAAAACAGCTCTCTTCTCAGAAGCACTCTGCACATGTTCAGATTGGTAGTCCAAATTTTAGCTCCGTATGTCCCAAGTCCAGAAAATGGTTCACTAATGGTGCAGAATGCTTATGCAATCTAATGCAGCTTCGGTGTTCACCTATTCTGACTTTTGCAGGTCTAGATGTTTGACCCAAATACAGTTTACCACATGGACATTGGATACAGTAGATCGCTCCTTTGCGTTGGCAGTTGCAAAACGTATTAATAAAAAAAGGTTTTTGTTTTGGCAGAATTTTTCCAGTTTTTGTCAGACTTGCAGGGGTGTTCCTGTAGCTGCTGCATCATGGCCAATAGAGAATTTAAGCTGCCTAACCTACTTTGCTTCCACTACAGTATTGTACTGTTCTATTGCAACGTGGACTCCTTTGCCCCCCATTAAATTCCCACATGCCAAAGCTGGATTAAACTCTGTGTACTTGCTAATAGTTGATCAGCATGCATATTAAACCATCCACACATTACTGGAGACTGCTCTATCTACCTGGTTGCCATAAAAGTATGCCTACATCAAGGTGAACCCACCCCAGGTTAGAATTGCTGCTTCTCCTAGCTTTTCCTGATTTACACACATAGTGGTATACTGACAGGAGCTGACCCTTCACCACCACCACCACCACCCCTCACATGCTAGACAACAGTAGAGTTTAAAATTGTGAGGATCCAGCAGCCAGGGGTGGGGTTTCCTCCCACTCCCACTTCCACCTTGTGAGGCTAGTTCATTTTCCATCAAGAGATGTGTCAAAATGCTCACCAAATATCCCTACCTTCAGCCAGAAAACCCACAGAATTCCAGCCATTGGAAGGAATTAGCACTGCTTATCTCTGCTTGATGGAGCAGCGGTGGCTCAAGTGGTTAAGACGCTGAACTGCAGGCTGTGGAAGGTCAGTAGTTCAGCAGTTCGAGACCCGGGTGCCGCATGATGGAGTGAGCTCCCATCTCTAGTTCCAGCTCCTGCCAACCTAGCAGTTCGAAAGCAAGAAATTGCAAGTAGATAAATAGGTACCACTTCGGTGGGAAGGTAACAGCGTTCCGTGTGCCTCGGTGTTTAGTCATGCCGGCCACATGACCATGGAAACTTCTTCGGACAGCACTGGCTCTTCGGCTTTGAAACGGAGATGAGCACCGCAACCCTAGAGTCGGATTCGACTGGCTTTCGAGCAAGGGAACCTTTACCTTTACTATCTCTGCTTGTCCTACCCACCAAGAAATAAATTGCATGTCCCTCATGCAAATCAGTTAGCAATAGGTTGCAATCTGGAACAGATCAGTGCACCCAATTGTCCATTCACAGGTATGCTAATAAAAACTTTGAATCTCAGTCACAGCCAGAAACTCTGACAAAAGGAAGTGCCTGGCTAAACCAAGCAGGTGGGTCAGGATAGGGCCTGTGTCTCCTAGTTCTACTATGTTGCAGCAATGTAGGACTTATGTAGTACAGACTGTCATATACCATATTTTACATTTTATGGTAGCTAAGCATTTATCAGTGAATGATGTGAAATAGAATTTTTAAGAAATCTTTGATCTGTAAAGGAAAACAAAAATTAGCTTACCACTCATTTAATCGCATTCTAAAGTATCAGAGAGATGGGCTTTTGGACAATTCGTCACTAGAAAATTGGCTGTCAAAGAATACAATAATCTCTTTCAGCAGAACACTGTACTTATTAGAAAAAGTGCAAATTGCTGGTGCATCAGGCACTTTTAGCCATGTGGGCTTAGAAATAGTAATTTTTCAGGGATGCTTCTCCAGCCATTATAATTGGAACATATGATATATAGTCAAAGATTCAAAATAGCCATTTCTTCAAAAGGATGCATTTTATGTGATTTTAAGAGGTTAAATAGGTCACATCCATACAGACTGAATGAAGGATTTAATTAAATCTGGGTAAATTAAATTTCCTGCACTTTTTAGTGAGTGTTATTTTATTCATTAAAATATTTTTATTCTACCATTCCTTCCATGTTGGATACTTAAGATGGCTAAAAAAATTAATCAATAAAACAAACATTTAAACATATTGATTATTACAGAACAGCAACAAAATGGAGCATAAAGAACACTAGAAAATAATCAAAGCAACCCCCCATTTAAAAAAACACACACCATGTAGAGGACTCAGGCTGAAAAAAGAAATGAAGGTGTTTGCATATTTCCATCAGCCTGGTAAATGGTATGGGTGTGCAGCCACCATACTTTGGATTGGGGACACCACATTACTCCCCACTTGGATTCACTAATTGAAACTAGAAATTATCAGCAGCTTTAAAGAGGAAAAAAGTGGTGTTCTCTTAAATCCTGCATTTTCAAAACAGATAATAATATCAAAGGAAGTCCTGTTTTACGTATCAAAACGAATGGGGCTTGAAGGGTTAAATCCCGTCTTCCATTTCCATATTGCTCTATTCCAAATGATGAATGTACATGAGTTTTACCTCTGCCAGACTAATTTCATCTCTGTCACACTTCTTTTTCTTCCACTCACCCCTTCCAAAAAAATTTCCTACTACTAGAGCTTTTGGGCCAAAGCTTCTCTATGAAGGCAGGCAAAATGGCAAGCCTGGTTCATTGAACTGAAGTAATTGATTGGATATGGGGAGGAAGACCAGCAAGAAAGACACAAGCATGGGAAGTCACACACCAGTCCTACATGGCTGCTTTGCATAGCTCTGCATACTCACTCAGGATCATGTAATTTGCTCAAGCCATGAGCATTTTGTCTGGTTTTGAGTGAACACAGAAATAACTGCAATAGGAAATGCTGAACAGGGAAAATATGCCTCACTTCAGCCAGGCACCCTTTTCAGCATAGTTACCATCAAGCCTAAATTGATTCACAGGTATTATCATTGTCAATAATGCAGGTCAGGTGTCCTTTGAGTGGGCCTAAACTCTCAAAGATCCTCGGAGAAACCCTCCTATACACACAGACTAACAGAAACGATTATATAAAGCTATCACTAACCATATACCTTGCTGCGTGCAAGGTACACACTTAAGATATCAGCTTTAAGGGCCGTCCTCCTTAAAGACCTACAAACGAGCTCCCTGTCCTTGTTTCTGGGAAGTTAATGGATTCATGTCAGTGAAGTAAGAGAGGAAGGCAATTGATCTGGCTTTCCAATCTACTTTTGCTGAAGGACTGGGTGAGAATGGATTATTTTTCTACTTCTTTGGAATTACTAACGTCTCTCAAGTGTTAGGTATGATGTCAGAGCTGATGAACTAATTTAATGGAAAGAAAGGTTGAAATTCCAGGGCTACTGTTGGCTGTTTCCCACACAGCAGTTTTAGTAATTGCTTGTTTTGATAGATTCTGTATTGTACATTATTTTACAGCTTCCTTGCTGAATAGTAATCCTTCCTAATGTGTATAAACATGCTAGTGTTTTTATGTTTTGAAATGTAAGGAATTTTTCTCATTAATGAGCCTGAGAGAAGCTCCTGGGAACTTCTGAAGATACCTGCTTCCTATACCCTGATACTTAATTTCTTGACAAGTTTAAAGTCCTTTCGCATGAAAAAGTAGTATGAAACATTCAAGAATGAAAGTTGGGTTGAATAATCTTCAGTGACAGTGAGATGCCCCAAATACTGCCATACCTGTTATTTTTTGTGATTTTGGCTGCAGTAAAAAAAGTAGTATCTCAGAGACCCAGGTTAGAATCCCCACTCTGCCTTAGACGCTGAGTAAAAATAGGTCTTTCTTTTAGCCTAACATTCCACACAGAATTGTTGTTATGAGGATAAAATAATGGAAGGAAGAATGACGATATTAGCAGTTTTGGGCCTTCACTGGGGAGAAAATCAGGGTATAGGGAATTGTGTATTCCATTTTGCAAATGTTTAACTAAAGCCTAAACATAATCATATAACCAGGGCCGTGTGTGTGTGTGTGTGTTTGTGTGTGTGTGTGTGTGTGTGAAAAAAAGGTGCCAGAAATCTCAAGAGGGAAATGAAGTTTTCAATCGGTATACTGAATACTCATGAACTTTTAAAACACTTTTAAAAGAATTTGTTAAAGGGGTTCCGGAACTTTGTTCCGGCGCATTCCCCCAGAAAAAAAGCCCTGCATTTAACTAAGGTGAACAGACTAGTTTCAGGTTTTGGGAATGAAAGAGAAGGTCAGCAATCTCCCACAAGTCCTCCTCAAAAATACAACTGGTAATTTTAAAAAATTTCAGCAAGTTTAAAGCCTTTTTTACCATTGTCACAGCCGATTCTTGGGTTGTGGTCACACTGGCAGCTTGGCACAGTATGGTGTCACCTCAAATTGTCCCGGTGCGATGTGTAGTGGAGAATTTATCCAGACCACACACACTGTGGTGGGTTACCCACATGGGTGTCCCATGGGGGAACATCCACATTAGTGTTGCTCTTCAATCACAGGACAAGCTGAAAGGGTGGGTGGTGCCTATATGCATATAGGCAGCAACTAAAAAGAACCAGTGGTGGAAATAGATCTTCAAGTTCAGTTGTCCCTTCTGGGTTCCTTTTGCTGCAGGAGAGTTCAGACGTAGAAAACCCAGAGAGAACCGTGAACAATCCGTTCATCCCAGACTTTTTCCAGGATCTGTTTATTCCACTTCCATTGTGGAACAGAATGAGCTGTTGATGACTGCACGATATGAGGCAGATGTCCTTGTCTGGAGGGGCCCATTTATTCTGCTGAGGTAATGCCACCATATCACCACAAACTGTGTGTGTGACCGCCGTCTTCATGACCCCATAGGATTTTCAGAAGTGGTTTGCCATTGCCTGCATTTTTGTAGGAGCTCTAGACTTCTTTGGTGGTTTCCCACCCAAGTATTAACAAAGACTGAGTCTGCTTAGCTTCCAAGCTCTGATGAGATTGGGCTAACCTGGGCTACCTGGAGCAGGGCAGCTTAGAAGCCAGCTGTTGCTAAATCAGATTTAATTGCTTTTAGATACACCAATTACGTTAGAGCAGCTCTACAGGTAGAGTTACTTTTTCCTTACTAATGTACATCGCTAACAAAAGATCAGCAGAACAGATTGTACTTATGCAGAAGTCTACATTGTAGTGGCACCAGCCTGTCTACAACTAGAGAGGAATTGCAAAGCCAATATCTGAAGGTGTTTGGAAGTTCTGCTCCAGCCACTGATCTAGTTATGAGAATCAGGTTCACAGCAGTGAGCCGATCAATGACCTAGCCCCACAGCAGGAGTCAAGAATTAATGAAATTTCCTTGTTCTCATCAGTATTGTCAGCTACCTTTGTTGTTGTTGTTCAGTCACACAGTCAGCTACCTTACACAATTTCTATTGCTGGTCAGCTGCAAAAATAGGCATCTTCAGTGTGCTACTGAGACAGAATGTTTGGTGATGGTAGAGAGACAAAAGCACACACAGCACATGAATCAGCCAGTATACTTGCTTCGGTGAAGGACTTGAACCATTGAAAGAAAAGTGCAAGCTCCATGGCAAGACATTTAAAAAGTACATTTTGTATAGAGGGATCATGATTAAACTACTCTTAGTAAAATGTTATATCTATTTTCAGCTTTACATTTTTTCATACCCCAAATCAGCTATCTTTTGACCTCAATTTCTACAGTAGTGTTCTAGGGTGTGATATTAAACACAGTGGGGAACTGTGGGTATATTTGATATGATAGACTTTACTATATTGAGAAAATGAAGACTTATGAATAAAGTGATGCCTTTGAAATGGGATTAGTGAAATTCATGTTGGAACTGTCCGCCAATGGCTATTAGCCATATAACTGCAGTGAACCTTCATGTTCAGAGGCAGCAAACCTCTAAATATCAATACCAGTGACAGAGGCAACATCAGGGGATGGATGGCCTTGGTCGCTCTGCCTTGTTTGTCAGACTTCCAGGGCAACCAGTTGGCCACAGTATGAAACAAGTTGCTGGACTCGATGGACCAGTAGTCTGATCAAGCACTCAATCACCTATATTCTTATGTACTCCAATTACATGCAAACTGCACACACAAACCGCACCACACAAATGTTCTCTTGTTAATATGTGTCCTTTTAATTCCATGCTGGCACAATATTACATACAATGCATTAGCTGACATCCATTACTTACAAGAACCAGAAGCCAATTAGATGACTCATCATTTTCAGAAGTCAGGTTAAAGCAAAATTGTCTTCCAAACAGCTTTTTGTGAAAATGTGTAATACTGCTATAAATAAAACATGAGGAATCAACCAATATCTTGCAGTCAATAGCAAGAAGACCTTTTTACACTGTTCTATAAATCTCTGAGCAGGCAGACATTCCCTAACAATTAAGATGGAGTAGATGTTTACTTTATATCCTGTCCTTATATATAAAAGCATTTTCGCACAGCAACATTCTATGCCTGCCAAAATCAGTTGGCTCTGAGATATGTCAATCACAAGGCGTTTCTATCCCCTGGCTGCGTTGCCTGAGTTCTCTCCCACCCACTGCAGCCTAGGCCACTCTTCTCTGATTGGGCCAGCATTTCAAGGTCATTTGTATATGGAAGCTGATTGGACTTCACTCCATTCCACACCTCAAACTCTCCCCCCCCCCGTTTGCATATGGGATCTGGTGTATTCTGAGGTAAAATATGTCCTCACCCACAACACATCACTTCCCCTTCAAAAGAAACAAACCCAATAACACAACCATGCCACACCACAAAAAAGACAGATTACACCACAAGCAGAATACCACAAGGCAAAAAATGATAGGAAAAAGTGCCAGCAGTCACCCCATTACTGCCACAGATATGTACCTGAGAGTGCTTCAGAGGATGATGTGCAGGTCCCACGTTCATGTTATAAAAGCTGCCTGGGGGATTATGGACCATTCACAGACTTTCTACCTTAACATACCTCACAGGGTTGTTGTGCGAATCATAAAGGGGAGAGAATGATGTCAGCTGCTTTGGTTCCCACTGTAGGGAAAGACTGCCCTTTCCCTAGGCAGAGCTGTGGGGGGGGATGTAAACCTGAAGACAGAC
>NW_015168684.1:486538-491127 GCF_001447785.1 Gekko japonicus
TCCCTATGGAAGCTGCCTGGGTAATTTTGGACCAGCCACAGACTTTCTGCCTAATCTACCTTGCAGGGTTGCTGTACAGATCACAAAGTGGGAGAGGAGAATGAAGTAAGCTGCTTTGTTCCCCACTAATGAGAAAGGCAGAACTTTGCCTAGGAAGAGGCTGCTGAGAGGGGAGGAGATAAAGTGGCCAACTTTAGGTATGGAAATTCCTGGAGATTTGAGGAGTGGAGCCTGGACAGGGTGAGGTTTGAGGAGGGGTGGGACCTCAGACAGGTACAGTGCCATAGACTCCACCCTCCAAACCAGCCATTTCCTCCTGGGAACCATTGTTGCCAATCTCCAGGGGAGGGTTGGAGATCACTTAAAATACAACTGCTATCCGGGGGAGGGAGAGATGTAAAGCTAAAGTCAGAAGGGGAGATAAAGGTAGGTTAATGGTTGGCTGGGAAGGAGATAGGGTTGCCAACTCCAGGATGGGAAATTCCTGAATATTTGAGGGGTGGAGCCTGGAGAGGGTGGGGTTTTGAAGGGGTGGGACCTCAGACAGGTACAATGCCATAAACTCCATCCACCAAACCAGCCATTTCCTCCTGCGGAACCACTGTTGTCAATCTCTAGGGGAAGGCTGGAGATCACTCAGAATTACAACTGCTCTTCAGATGGCAGAGATCAGTTCCCCTGAAGAAAACGGTAAGCTCTGTGTCATTATACCCTGCTGAGGTCACCACAGCAAATTGATGCTGAGTGCCAAAGACCAGGGCACCCACCCAGAGCCTCTTTCTAGAGCTCATTGTATTTATTTCCACAGTGGGTCTTATTCCTAGTATTAAATAAAATGTGTTGGCTTAAGGTATCACCTTAAGCATGTTTACACAGCCTCACTGTATCCCATTCAATTTACTCTCTCAGTATTCTTAGGGTTGCTGCTTGGCTAACACTGGTTACAACTTGCTAAACCCTAATTGACATCTAATAGCTACCCCTCAGAACTATTTGGTGAGTTTCAGAATTCACTGAAGATGTTCCTTTTTAAAAATAATAGAAGACAATGTACATCAAATGATGAAACAGGAAACAGAAGGCTTCTCTTGAATGGCAGCCCATGGCATACTGCAATGAAAACAAATCACAAAAACTTAGTCAAGTTTCATTTTCCCTCACAAGGCAGCATAATTAACTCCTGTAAGGCTTCTAGGTCTGAAGTCTTTTGAGTATCGCCATCTGCCACTGGCAGAATTATTTCAGCAGAAATAATAGAAATTTTTACACTCAGTATTTCATTAATTTGTACCTTGCTAGCATCAGTAAATATTCCCCAGGATATATCCTTGCTGTAATTTATGAAAAATAAAAAATAGGATGCATTTATTTGGGGGGATAGTTTTTTATGTTAGATCAGAATACACAGAACACTCTGGAGATATTTCACTACAGTTCTCAAAAAATATTTCATTTCCCTTGTAATTCCTCCTTTGTTTCATTTAAGGAGTGATGCCTAAATTTGCTTCAGATTTTTCCTTAAGCAAAATATGGGTGTCCAGAAACATTTTGAGAAATGCTGCAGGTTGTACTGAAATGCTTTCAGCTTTCCTCAGACTTCTTTAGGAGTTTCACCAGGGGAGGAGTCCTCAACTTCATTCTGATTTAAGCATAATGTTGGTGGCAACTCTAATATTGCTTTACTTGCCTGTGATCCACTAAAAGAAACTGTCTTTTAAAAACCTTTTTGTTAGAACAATTTTTTGAAAGCCTGAATATTTAAAGATGTAAATTGTAGGTCTTCATAGGATATGTCTACAGCCTTTCTGCTCAACCTTTCCTAACTGAGATGAAAGTTTCTGTTTCTTTCTGTAGAAAGCTGCATTGATTTGGATGCCCTTTTTTATTTCCTAGAATGCCACTATGGTATAGTGGACAGGCTATTTGATATTGATATGGGAGTCTTGGCTTCAAATCCCTGTTCAGCCATAAAGTTCACAAGCCAGCTTTGGCTCTTTCACTGTTTCTCATCCTAACCTACCTCACAGCATTATTGTGAAGATAAAAGGAAGACCTATATTCTGGTCTGAGCTCTTTGGAAGAATACCAGGGAAAAGATGGCAATAAAGTAATATTAATAATGACACTTTTGACTTCTACAAAGGTTATTCCCTCTTCTGGGCATTATTTGAATCTCTTGTTAATGACCTACATGCACTATTATCATTTAGCTTATACACAATTTCTGACAGGCTTTGTCCCCTTTTTCTATGATCAGTTGTACTTTTTCCCCTTGCATACTAAAATGTCTGCTCTCCTGTACTGAAGGACACCAGCTCTTCTTTTTCCTTCAGGGCTCTGTTCAACCTTCTTTCTGACCAGTGCTGTTATAAAAGACCTTCTCAGCAGAGAATTCAATTTCTATCAGCCAGTACTGAGCATGTCTAGAACTCACTTTAACCGCTGTCTATAATAAAATCTCTCCTGTTTTGCTGTATTAACATTTTGTTCCTCTTAAAGTGAAATCCTATGCAAAACTACTCCACTGACATCAGTAGATTTAGACTGAAGTAACTCTGTACTGCTAGTCTGTTTTTTATGCATATTCCATTTTATATTACTTTACCTCCCTCATGAATGCAAGGATGTGCTTAGAACTATTATTTAGTCCTAATTTATCTCATTTTGTTACAATTTTGTCTGTATTATTTAATCTGTTTATGTATTAAGAGATGTCACTCTATTCAGATAAAGTTCAAAGCAAACATTTTAATTTATAACATTTCTGTCACCAGTCAGTTGGGATTAAATTCTCAGGGATGGTTCCCTCACCTCACAGCCAGTATGATGCAGTGCTTACGGTATCAGACTACACTCTGGGTGACTCAGGTTCAAATACTCAATCTGTCATGGAAGCTTACTCAATCATCTTGGCCCAGTTGCTAGGCAACCAAGCTTGGTTCTGTCAGTAAAAGGTGGGGGGGAGACCCTTTCCATGCCTATTTTGGCCTTTGGGAGAAAACTCATTGGGGCCAGTCCTGAGTAGGTTTGCCAGCTCCAGGTGGGGAAATTTCTGAAGATTTTATGGAAGAGTCTACGGAAGCCAGGGTTTGGGGAGGAGAGAGGCCTCAGCTGAACAGAATGCCATAGAGGCCACTCTCCAAAGCAGTTATTTTCTCCGGGGGGGATTTGTTGTCTGGAGTTCAGTTGTGATACCTGGCGATCTTCAGGCTCCACCTGGAGGTTGGTACCCTAGGCATAGCAGTCAGTGCTTCAGAGCATGGTCTGCTAGACCTAGGTTCTTGCTGTGGGAGCTCAGTGGGTGATTTTGGACCAGTCACAGACTTTCAGCCTAACCTATCTCTAGGGCTGCCAAGTCTCGTTGAATCGCGGCGGGGGATCGTCATTCTTTACAGGAGCTCTGCCGTGGGGGACGGCAACAGGCATTGCACCACCGTCGCCAGGATGTGACGCTACGCGTCACTCTGGCAACAGGGCTGTTAGGAGTCCCGTTGCCAGAGCGACGCGTAGTGTCACATCCTGGCGACGGCGGTGCAATGCCTGTTGCCGTCCCCCGTGGCAGAGCTCCTGTAAAGAATGATGATCCCCCGTCGCGATTCAACGAGACTTGGCAGCCCTACCTATCTCACAGGGTTGTTGTGCAAGTCAAAAGGGAGAGAGGAGAATGATGTAAGCTGCTTTGGTCCCCATTATGGAGAAAAACTGCACTTTTCCTCCTGGAGAACCATTGTTGCCAATCTCCAGGTGAGGGCTGGAAATCACTCAGAATTACAACTGCTCTCCAGATGGCAGAGATCAGTTCCCATGGAGAAAGTGGTGTCCTTATACTCTGCTGAGATGACAGCAAATGTGACGTAGCAGTCAGGGCTTCAGAGCATGGTAGAGGCTGCAGGTGGAGGGGGGAGATGGAAAGCTGAAGAGTGAGGGGCAGATAACAGCAGGTTGATGCTTGGCTCAAAAGGAGATAGAGTTGCCAGCTCCAGGTTGAGGAAATTCCTGGAGATTTGAGGGATGGAGCCTGGAGAGGGTGGTTTTTTTTTTTTATGGTAAACAAATTTTATTTTCTCAGGAATACAACATATAAAATTAAATCATTTCGTTCTATCAATTGTCTACCCCATTCCCAGTTCCTCCCCTCCCTCCAGTGGCTTCCCGCAATGCTTCCACCCCTGCTCCAAATTACTTCGTATCATCAACTATATCAATTTCTTATCATTACAATCTAAAGATAACATCATTTGACTTAATATTGATCTAAACATATTAAGTTTTGTTTCACATCCCAGTTCTTTTCCAGATATATTTTAAAGTCACTCCATTCTTGAAAAAACACGTCGTCTTCTTTATTGTTCAACTTCTTCGTAATTTTTGTCCATCTCTGCCATGAACAGAACTGTTTGTATCCAGTCTTCAATTTCTGGCACTTTCTCTGTTTTCCAAAATTGTGCATAAATCATTCTCGCTGTTGTGATTAAGTACCAGAATAAAGTCTTTTTAGTTGTATTGACTTCTTCCATTTTCAGTCCCAAAAGCAGAATTTCCGGTGCCTTTTTAAAAGAGCATTTCAAAATTTTTTGCATTTCATTGTG
>NW_015168684.1:492392-505023 GCF_001447785.1 Gekko japonicus
AGTAACGGTAACTTTTCTATCGGGTTTTGCACAATAAACATTACATCATCAGCAAATGCTCGATATTTATATTTAAGTCCTTTGTGTGTCAATCCCGTTATCTCTTGATCTTGCTGTATTTTTTGTAGAAGTATCTCCAACACCCAGATAAATAATAACGGTGATAGGGGACAACCCTGTCTGGTGCCTTTCTGTACCTTGAAGCTATCAGTCAGTTCTTTGTTTACATTCAGTTTAGCTCTTTGTTCAGAATAGATAGCTTCAATGCAATTTCTAAAGTGTTGTCCCACTTCTATTTTTTCCATCATCTGTAGCATAAACTTCCAGTTGAGATTGTCAAATGCCTTTTCGGCATCGACAAATAAAAAGGCTACTTCTTGTTCAGGGTGTTTCTCATAGTATTCAATTGCGTCCATTACTATTCTTACATTGTCTCGAATCTGTCTTTTTGGTAAAAAACCAGCTTGGTCTTCTGAGATCACTGTTTGTAAATAGTTTTTCACCCTTTCTGCAATAACTTTTGCAAAAATCTTATAGTCATTGTTCAAAAGAGAAATTGGCCTATAATTCTTCACATTCGTTAGTTCTTGTCCTTCCTTTGGTATTAATGAAATAATTGCTTCCTTCCAAGAGTCAGGCACCTTCTTGCTCTCACATATGTTGTTGGATAAAGCTTCCATGGCCGGAACAATTTCTTCTTTCATTTTTTTGTAAAACTTTGCAGTAAATCTGTCCGGTCCTGGCGCTTTCCCCAACTTCGCTTCATCAATTGCCTTCCTCACTTCTTCTTTTTGAATTTGGCCATTCAGTAATTCCTGGGATTCATTGCTTATTTTAAGTAGTGGAACCTTGGAGAGGGTGGGTTTTGAGGAGGGGTGGGACCTCAGACACATACAATGTCATAGACTCCACCCTTCAAACCAGCCATTTCCTCCTAGCGGAACCATTGTTTCCGATCTCCAGGTCAGGGCTGGATTTCACTCAGAATTGCAACTTCTCTCTAGGAGGGAGGGGGGAGTTGATGGAAAGCTGAAGTCAGAGGGGCAGATAAAGGTAGATTGATGGTTGGCTGGGAGGGAGATAGGTTTGCCAATTCCAGGTTGGGAAATTTCATGAGATTTGAGGGGTGGAGCCTGGAGAGGGTGAGATTAGAGGAGGGGTGGGAACTCACACAGGTACAGTGCCAAACTCCACCCTCCAAACCAGTCATTTCCCCCGGGGGAACCATTGTTGCTAATCTCCAGGTGAGAGCTGGAGATCACTCAGAATTACAACTGCTCTTCAGGAGGGAGGAGATAGAACGCTGAAGTAAGAGGGACAGATAAAAGTAGGTTGATGGTTGGCTGGCTAGGAGATAGGTTTGCCACCTCTAGGTTGGGAAATTCCTGGAGATTTGAGGAATGGAGCCTAGAGAGGATGGGGTTTGAGGAGGGTTGGGACCACAGACAGGTACAGTGCCATAGATTCCCTCCTCCAAATCAGCCATTTCATCCTGGGGAACCATTGTTGCCAATGCCCAGGTGAGGGGTAGAGATCACTCAAAATTACAACTTCTCTTCAGGTAGCAGAGATCAGTTCCTCTGGAGAAAATGGTGGACTCTGTGTCGTTATACCCTGCTGAGATCGCCATAGCAAATTGACGCTGAGTGCCCAAGGCTGGAGCACCCACCCAAAGCCTCTTTGTAGAGCTTGTTGTTGATATTTATTTCCACAACAGGCCTTATTCCTTGTCTAAAATAAAAGCCATAAAATAAATTAGTCAATGCAATACAAACTGACAGATGCAGTACACAAATACCATGGTTTGGTTGTTGTATTCTGAAGGACAATTCAATAGCAAGGCCCACAAAAGATCACCTTCTCTGTCTAGAATCTACTTCCATTCTTGCCCATCCACCTCTTGAATGAAACACAAGTAATGGGTTGAACTGGGTATTTATTTATGCATAAGCTGATCTGCCTATCCAATTAAGCATGGGTCACCTTATGCCTGTGAAGCAGGCTTCCTTAGGGCAAACCCACCCCATCTCAGAGCCAGGCTCAGAATCCTTCTGCACCCCACTCATCACAGCCCCCGTGTCATATGTGTAGAGGAGATGAGGGAGCACACCCCAGCCCACGACTGATGTATGCTCCTCCATCCCTGAAGAGGCCCCAGTCTGGGCCTCCTGGACTGCTAAGCCACTAGGTGCCCCAGTCTGAGGCCCCCTCCTATCGCCAGTATCTAGGGGTACTTGCCAACACAACTAACCCTCAACCTGTGCTTTTCCACCTATCCAGAATGGGCCTTACCAGGTTACCAGGCCTATTTATCCCCCGTTCCCCCTGGACCATGTGAAGCAGGTGAAAAAAGGCCCCCTTTCCGGCCAATTTGAGGGAGCCCAAAAAATTCCTGCAAAGCCCCGTAACGAGCAACTAGCTAATCCCACATGGTCTGACCAAGAGGGTGGGTAGATGGGGAGCTCTTCCTTGGCTGGAATGGCCGCTGCCTGGCTGTGGCCACCTAACCTGAACCAGCCAGTCCCTTCTGATAGGCCCGCGCTCCCACGCTGGGCCCTGATAGGCTCCACCATTCCCCTTCTTACATTCAAGTATGTGTGGGGGGCAGGCAAAAGTCTGTGCTTGCCTATGGGCAAGCACCAGTCTAGTAACTGGCTGTCTATGCTATCAACAATCAACACCTGAGATTATATAGAAAATTTGTGGAATGCATCAATGCAAATCACTCTTGTTTCTGTAACCCCAAGTTTAAAGTTACATGCAAAACAGGGTGACATGCATCATGTCCCATTATGTGCCAGAGTCTTGAAAACACACAAACTGGGGTGAAATCCTTGTCCATTGCATGTGGGAGCAGGCTTCTGCATATGCATCCTCAGAACCAAACACATGACTTGGCATTGTACATGAGACCAAGGAGGATGTTCCAACAGCTGAACAAGAAGTTGTTAAAAGATTCTCACCAACCGCTATTGAGCAGGAGGGGCAGGGGTGGATTCATGGCTCCCCATTCCCTTGTCCTTTCAGAAGTCTGACATATATGAATTGACCTTAAGGCTATACCCAGACAGCCCAGTTACTGTATGCTGTTGGCTCAGAGTCTGGAATTGTTGTTTCCCAAGAGAAAGTGACCAGCTCAAGGTCATCCAGTGAATTTTACCAGCAGGGTTTGGATCAGGTCTCCCCAGCCCTCCTATTTTGGCATGCTAAAAATACACTACACTGGATTCCAAACAAAGCCCCTTTGCATCTTTGGCTAGTGTCAAATGAAGTTGGCAATCACTGCCAGATTTTTCCCTCATTTTGCCCAAGTGCTTTTGGTGTCCACTAACCAAGCATGAGGTTAAGATGCTGAGCTGCAGACCGGAAGGTCTGTAGTTCGGCGGTTCTAGACCCGAGTGCCATGTGACAGAGTGAGCTCCCATCTCTGGCCCCAGTGCCTGCCAACCTAGCAGTTCAAAAGCAAGAAATTGCAAGTAGATAAATGGGTACTGCTTTGGTGGGAAGGTAACAGCATTCCATGCACCTTGGTGTTTAGTCATGCTGGCCACATGACCACGGAAACTTCTTCGGACAGTGCTGGCGCTTCAGTTTGGAAATGGAGATGTGCCCCCTAGAGACAGATTCGACTAGCTTTCAAGCAAGGGAAAACTTTACCTTTACCTTTTTAACCAAGCATGGACTTTTTTTTAGTGATTTTCCTGTTTTGTAGCTTGGTTCCAGCGCTGTTCATTTCAAGGTATTTAAAATGTTGTCATTATTGTTGTTAAACAAATGAGAGTGGCACCTTATTTATTTAGTTCCTGCTTGGAATTACACTTAGCCTCATCAGCATACCCCCCTTGATGGACAGCAGCTTCAGTTCTGTTGAATGCAGGCTAGCATCAGGGGAACACCCTCCCCATGCCCCCCTGGCCACCTAGCCAATAAGCAGATGGCTTAGGTGAACCCCATCAATAAATGCCTCAAAGTGCCCACCAACCAATTCCCATTCTGAATTCTGAATGCATCCATTTAATATAGCATCCCAATCAACTCTCAGTAATGTTAACAGATTTCTAATATGCCACAAAGATAAACATAATTTCAGTGATTCCAAAACATACTTGGAAGACTGTTCAACATTAAATAGTCCTTTATGTTGTGCTATACCCTGTGATTTGTAAGCAAAATGTAATAATGTAATTTTCAAAACATGAGAAAGTGAGCATAAATGTAGTTAATTTTCATTCTGAAATAAAACTGTTCAGGCTTCTGGGGGGGTAATTGTGGAAAACATGGGCGGGGATTACTATCTTCTTTAAACCAAGATACTAAGTAAGCATAAGCAAGTGTATGAATACCTTGATGTTCTCTACTGAGTGGGACTCAAGGTCAGTAAATGGCAGGAATCAGGACAGCTTTAGAGTCTAGATGCCATTTTAGATGCATTCGCTTTTTTGACAGCATTCAAAAGATACCATACTTGTTTACTTGGCATGGAAATTGGTAAAATATCATGTGCAAATTGATATTGATGAGGACTTTTCCATACAAGAAAATTGCATACACCCTGGAAGATTTTTATTTTGGGGCAGGTGGAGATATAGTGGCATTAGGTTTCCCATTGAGCTTTGTGTTTGAACTCAGATCTGCATTATATCCAGAAGACCTTTCTCCCTGTCTTGGTCTCCAGCTGGTATTTTAATTGGACACTGATACATAAACCCTTGCTGATTCCCATTTTTATGGACAAGAGAGAATGTGCTGCTATAATATAGACTTGGGGTTTATTTTTTGTTCCTTCCAAGATAACTGGTGATCATCCAGTTTCAGATGACACTATCTATGTAAGAGCTGTGTGGAGGGCATGGTGGAAACAGATGGTTTTGAGTCCCATCAGAGCAAAAATATTTTTAACAGTTGGCTATTAGTTCCTAAGGTAAAGCCTTCACTCATTGTCACATTTTCCAGTCAGTGTATTTGAAAGGTCTTATTCCCTGATACATGAACAAATCAGTGATTCGTTGAATTTCAGAAAGCATACCTCTTTGCTAACTCTCAGTGCTCTGTTGCTTCACGCTCACCGTGCATTTTTGGTATTAATTAATTAGCCAGCTCTTGTGAAGCAGGTAACTGAGTGGTATTATCTGCATATTACAAAGTAAGATAGTGAGACACAGAGATTAGTTTTCACCTACAAATCATCAGTCTGTTTTATAATGAGTTAAGAAGTTTGGGATCAGTGTACTTCAGTGTCTGTATTAGAGAAAAGGAAATATTAAGATCATGGCTACAGTCCTTAGAGTCAGTTTATCTACCAGAGCTTATTTTGCTAATCCATCTGATTTATATTAACAGTTTTCCTAAATTTGTCTTACATAAGCAACTGAGTTTAGGTCAAATTCTCTTGGATCTTTTTTTATAAAGAACCTATTACAAAATGTTTATGTCCAAGCATTTTTAGAACATTTGATATTAGACACTAATATCAGAAAAATCAGAGAAGGTGAAGCTCGGCCACCTTCCAGCCTGTGTCCCATCCCAAAGGTGGCAGGCAGTGGGGCAAGGATAGAAAACCCCTTTCTAACATTGGTGTTGTGCAACGCCAGGTCCATAAATACTAAGACCTCAGTCCTGCAGGACTTCCTGATGGAGCAGGATGCAGACCTGGCATGCATGACCGAGACTTGGGTGCGAGACGGGCAGACAGTTGCTCTCTCCCAGTCGGCTCCTCCTGGGTTCTCGGTCCTTCACCAATCTTGGACTATGGGGCGGGGGGAGTGGCTTCATTCATTCGGGAGGCTTACTCCTTCAGGGCACTCCCAGCGGTGAGGCTCACAGGCATGGAGTGTGCCGGCTTTGTGTGGGGAGAGTTTGGCTGTCGGGCTAGTGTACCATCTGCCCAACACACTGGCGGACAGCCTGCCATCTCTTGTGGTGGCCGTGTCAGGCTGGGCGTTGGAACACCCTAGGCTGCTGGTCCTGGGGGATTTCAACTTCCATGCCGACAATGCGGCCTTCTCCCGGGCGGTGGACCTGGCATCGTCCATGGCGGCGCTGGGATGCTCCCAATTCGTAACAGCCCCCACTCATCAGGCTGGTCACATGCTTGATTTGATCTTCGCAGCGGGGGTTACAGTGGACCAGATTACTGCTATGGCAGTTCAATGGTTGGACCACCATGCCTTGAAGGCCTGAGTGAATTTGCCACTCCAACCCTGTTTTGGCGGTGAGCAGATTTTGGCTCACCCGCGGAGCCAAATGGACCCAGTACGGCTTCAGATGGCTCACCGGGATCCATTATGCAAAGCTGCTCAGCATGGTATTCAAGTCAAACATTGAACAACATCAGAAAGGAGATGCAGCGAGGGGACTCAACCTGCGTGTAAACAAGGAGTTTGATCACGGTAAGTTCAGCTCGCTTTTGTGTTCATGACAAAATTCTCAGCATCCCTGATAAAAGCATTTTAAGAAATTAGTGGGCTGTGCTCCATTTTTAAAAAATCTAAACTTGTTTTCTCAGATGAGTAATATTCAGTCTGTTGAAAACAAGTCCCCAGAAGTTCACTGCAGGCATTCAAAATTATGAAACAGACATTGACAATTATGAATTAGCAAAAATCTGTGCGATCTTACTTCCTCTGAAAATCCTGAAATGTTTCAACTGAGTACAAACTTCCAAAGGCATTTTGATTTTCACTTTAGGTGAACCAGTGTCAATCAACAGATATGTGGAAATCTTAAAGAAATTCAGTACTCTTCCAAATGTTTTATTTCCTTTAAAGGTTTCTGAGATGGTTTTCATGAGGTAGGAACTCAAACTTTGCTTCAGACAGAATTTGGTAGTTATATTGGCATATATCCTACTTTATGGTGGAGGATTTGATAATTCTATCAAATTAAGCTCTTTTATTGGAGGAAGAGCCACTTAAATTGGAGGAAATCTTGTTCGGCGGGAGGAAGGCTTCAAACAGTGCTCAACTGAGTGATAGGATATATGTCAATATGCCTTTATATCATTTTGTCCTCTTTACTACCTTGTGAAGTAAGGTACTTCTCTGTGAAAAACTGTGATGTCTATGACTAAGCTGCATTATAACCTGTGTTTCCATGCATCTACATCCTCCTCTCCATTTTGCTGCACCATAGTGTCTTATGGAAATAACATTTTAGTTTTGTTTTTCTTTTCCAGTGTATTCTTTCTTTTTGCTACCTTGGTAATATATGCTACCTTTCTGCCAATGCATTCAAAACAGTTTACAGTGTAGAAATGGTCTGGAATAAATAAATAAATCTGATAGACATGATGCAAAGGTGGGAAGAGATGGTGAAGAAAATAAGCACATTCACCCATTCCTTTAACTCTTAAGAATGTAATTCTGCTTCAGACCAACACATTAGCTTCCTTGTGCTTCAAAGTATTTTTCTATTACATTGTTCTAAGATAATCAAATGTTTCAATATTTTGGTGCACCCTAAAGGTTTCCTTGTCAAGAGTCAAGACAGAAATAATGGATTGGCCTCCTGTAGGTCAACTTCATTCTCACCCACAGTTTAAATTCCCCAAAGACCCAATATAATAAGAAAAAGAAATACAGAACTCTTTAATCTGTCTGTATGATATTAAAAAAACATAGCCTTATGTTCAGAACTAACTAGATCATTTCCCTCCAACAGAATGAGAGGTTAACATATGGTAGTTTCTAAACTATGACCACTGCATTGCTCTGTAGTAACTATCCTTTGGCATTATTCATCAGCCAGAAATGAAAGTCATCACAGTGATGTGTTACCAAAAAAATTAATGTTTTAACTTTATGGTTTTTCTGTGGTTTAAAGTATTCAATAGTCTTCATTATTAAAGTAATGGAAACAGTACTTCAACTCATCATTTCAATATGTAAAAATCTAAAGGAAGATTTTAAAGAGCTATTTGTGCCATTCACGTTTCACTTCTAATACCATTCATTAAAATAATCTAATCAAGTTTCATTGACAAACCTGAGAGCCAAGGTAGATGGACTTAATCCAATTACAGTTGTGACCCTATGTACACTTAATTAGAAACTTATTTGAACTGAATGAAATTTACCTTCAAGTAAGATTAGATTTTTAATTGCATTTCTAGTTTCAAAACTGATGTAATGTTGGTGTTCAGACATAAGGCAAAACATGGTTCGATGAAACTGAACTAAATTAGTATAATGGTTTGAACACAGAACACTCCACTAACTATGGTTAGCTACAGTCCATCAGGATCTAAAACGATGCTGCTAGCTTGTAGGATCTTGAGCATGACCTTGCTAGCGTGTGATATGAGTGCAATTGTGCGATAGTTTGAACATTCCTTGGCATTGCCCTTCTTTGGGATTGGAGTGTATACTGACCTTTCCCAATCCTGTGGCCACTGTTGCGTTTTCCAAATTTGCTGGCAAATTGAGTGCAGGACTTTAACAGCATCACCTTCCTTTTAAGTCTTTGAATAGCTCAGCTGGGATATCATCACCTCCACTAGCTTTGCTGTTAGTAATGCTTTATAAGGCCCATTTCACTTTGCACTCCAGGATGTCTGGCTCGAGGTCAGTGATCACACCGTCATGGTTGTCAAGGACATTGAGGTCAGTGTGGTCGGTGTGCACATGCTCTGAGAAGCAGACGCCGTTGCTCCCCCAGACCGAACAGACGAAAGATTTATGACCTAATAGAAGGCGATAAATTTCACTAAACTGCCAGAGAACAGCCTGAGTAGTGTCTAAGGCAACAGGGAACAAGGAGAGCCAAAGAATTTGTGGCTTAGCAGGGTAAGAAGATGGTTATCAACTTTTATAGATAGAGAGGCTGCAGTCAGCAAATTAATTGAAAATGGCGACCATAGTAAAAGCACTGTCGGAGCAAATTGCCCAGTTTCAGGCTTTAATGTTAAACTCACAGGAAAAAATAACTAAAGAAATTGCTGTTGTTGGTTTTGTTTTGTTTTTTAATTTTGGTTTTATGGTTTCTTTTTTAAACATTTTATTTTCATTTTTTACAAACAACAAAAGGAAAACATAACTTTATTTTAAGTTCATATACATTTCCAAATAAAAGTTTCATCTTTCATATACATTTCCAAATAAAAGTTTCAACTTTCATCTTTAACTAGCATTTTCTCATTTCTAATTTATCTTCTTCATCTTCAGCCAGTCATATATAATTTCCCATCTCTCCCAAAAAACTTCCTCTGGCTTATTTTGTAATGTTATAGTCAATTTGTCCATTTAGGCTATCTCAAGTATTTTGTTTTTGAGTTCTCTTATAGAAGGTATATCTTTTGATTTCCATCACCTTGCTATTAATATTCTGGCTGTGGTTAAGAAATATATAATTATCTGTGTATGGTTTTTTATTTTTTCCGGGATCATATTAAGTAGCCATATTTCTGGTATTAATGGGATATTAATAACATCCACACTTAGGTTAATAACTTTTTTACCTGCCACTTAGGCTAGTTTGTTGTTGTTCAGCCGCACAGTCGAGTCCGACTCTTTGCGACCCCATGGACCAGATCACGCCAGGCCTTCCGGTCTTCCGCCGTCATCTGAAGTTTGCTCAACTTCATGTTCGTTGCATCTATGACACTGTCTAACCATCCCATCCTTTGCTGTCCCCGTCTTCTTTGACTTTCAATCTTTCCCAGCATCAGGGTCTTCTCCAGTGAGTGCTCCTTCTCATTTGGTGGCCAAAGTATTTGAGCCTCAGTTTCATTATCTGCCCTTCCAGGGACTTCTACAAAGAACACAGATATCTCTCACAGCACTTCACTCTTCATCCACACTTCATCCACTCAGCTCTTGTCTCTCACACATTCTGAACTCTCTCACACACAAAGCCTCTCAGAGCAAACCAGGCAACTCTGCCACCTAGAGTACACCTACCATCCAATCATAACACACCTCAGTCACCCATCCAACTCCCCTCTTTCTTACTCCAGAGGCCTACATGCTAAATCATCTCAACATACATATAAAACTCCACATTAAATAAATAAAACACAAATTATTTACATACTGAAAACATCACAGTAGGTTTATAGTTTTGTGAAGGTGGCTTTAGAGCTGGTGATACTGCAGGGCTTTTGAGACGCATTCATAGTAAGCATTTGTTCTTTCACATGTATGTGTGGATTTGAAAGTTTTGAAGTCATTGCCACTTTGGAAGCTATGTTGTTAAGAGAACAGCAACAACAGCTTGGCAGAAACCAAAAGCTGCTTTCTATTAGGAGATGATTAAAAAATAAACACCAGAGCAGTGAAACAAATAGGATGACTTGGGAGCTGACTATCACAGAAGTGACTGTATGGCATGAGCTACTTGGATGTCTGAGGCAAACAGAATTCAATTACTGTTTGGATATGATCAATTATTGCCAAAGGGCTTGCCAAGTCTATTTATTCTGCTGGCACAAATGCAGCTGCTCCTTCTCAGAAAGGTTATCAAGTGTTTCTAGGATGATGAGCAAGAAAAGAAGGAAAAGCAAACCATATCAAGAAAGACGAATGAAAAGATGGTTTTTAAGTTAATTCCAGTCCAGAGAAGCCCACAATTTTGTAATATAAAAGCCACAAAGTGTGAGAAGGAAAGCACCAGCTTAAAGATTCCCAGATGGTCCCAGAAAATTGATCAGCTGCGCTTCAGAAATACTTAACTGCACAAATACCCCCCTCCCAATACCCCCGACTTGCAGCTGCTCCAATGGAGGGATCATGATAATATTTGATGGAAAAACATCACTGGTATCGCTATGGCTATTGCTACAATTCATGCAAATTCCAGTCTGTTGGGGGGTTTGCTAAGGAAGCTAAGGAAGCAAAGCCAACTGCCTGTGGGAGGAAAAGTAATATATGCAGTGTTGCCTTTTAATTTTGAATGAAGAAATGAGATGGGGTTGAGAGCTTGCTTGCTCATGCAAATGGTTGCTATTGTTTACCTGGTGACCCTATGGCAGGCTCAGAATCTAAAGTTTGACAACAATGTGGTTACATAGCTGCTGCACACTCCTGCTCACATTTTTGTGCAATTATTAAACCATCCTTGGACTTTCCATGGTGCCTGGCATCCCTAGCCTGCAAGAACTTGCTTTTAGGTTCTAACGATATCCAAGAAGAGAACAAATTGTTTGTGATAAAGATTGATGTTTATTAAAGTTTAACATGGTGTTATAAGCAGAGTGGTTACATAGCAAAATCAAGCAAAGAAAGGCTTGCGACTTCCCTCACTAAAGACTGGGGGATCCCTGACAGTCTTCTTGAGATGTTACTCCATAGGGCCAGGGCTGGATTTAGATGAAGAGAGGTCCTATGTTACTCCACTTGTGAGGCCCCTCCCAATCCCCCACCCTCATAACTAGAAGAAAATAGAAGAGTGTTATAAACAAAATTGAGTGAAGCCAAGGATGATGACGAGTATTTAAAATTCTGCAATTTGCAATTTCTCCCCTAAAGGACATAAGATGTCATTGTTAAATACCATAGTGATTTTAAAAAATCCATATATGTTAAAATTAACACTGAAAGACTTTTGCCATAACTGAACTTTGGTCCCGTTCACACGCGGCGATTTGGGCCAGTTGCGGGCCAGTTTGGGGGCGGATCAAAGCAGCGCGATCACACCACCACATCTGGGAAGCATTCTGCTTCCGCACCCGAACTGGCCCAAACCCGGGAAGAACCGCCACAAAATGAACCACCTACCTCGGTGGTTCAAGTGGACGCGGCGCTTCTTCCCGGGCGTCTGATCGCCGGCGCTCCCTTGCGCCGGCTCAACCCCGGCCCGGAGCCGAACTGCGCATGCTCCGACATGCGCAGTTCGGCCGGCTCCCGGTTAGAGCCGTCTTTTCTCTCCGGCGTTTGATCGCGCCGGGGAGAAAAGGCGGCTCGGCCGGGGGATCCGTATCAACGTTGGCGCGGCTTTTAAAAGCCGCGCCTTCTAGCGCCTTTTCCCCTGCGTGTGGCAGGGGCCATTGTAAACCTTTTGTGAAATAAAAATTAATTATTAAGGAAATGAAGTTGTAAGGTTATTCTTTAAAAAAACCCTTGAGTTTACAAATTATATTGCCTGGGAAGTGTAAATACTATTATGATTACCTGACAGTGTGGCACTTTTAGAATCTACTTTATGTTGTCATTAAACAGTCAGTTCTAAAATACATATTAAGAAGTTAGCTACAACCATCAAATACAGTAAGACTAAAAATAAATTTTTAGCCTTCCTCATGGCAAAATCATCCAAAACTTCATCAAAATTTGCTTGTCTAAGTTTGTCGATGTACAGAATGCTCAGCGCGGACAACCTCTCTTGAGACATCGTGGCCCTTAATTCATTTTTAATTCTTTTGAGTCTTGAAAAACTCCTCTCTCCCGAGCAGTCAGTGACCATAAAGCTAAGAAATAGCCACAAGATTGCTTCCACATTAGGAAAGGCTATCTGAATTTTTTCCTTGTATATAATTTGATAAAGGTCTGTATGAGACAGAGAGTGCTCTTCTGTAAGCCTATGGCTTTGTCTCACATACAGGTGAAAGTGCAAAAGTTCATCAATACGTTTCAGGTCAATAACTTCTGGGTATGCTTCCATCAACAGTTCAAAACCTTGCTGAATTTCTTGCTTAGAT
>NW_015168684.1:506982-524405 GCF_001447785.1 Gekko japonicus
CTCCTTGGTGGGCTTCTGTCACTCTTCAGTAGTTGCCACCACTCACTGACTTCTCTATGCCATTCTTGAGTGGGCAGTGAGACCCCTCTGGCTAACTCCTGTGGTTTGGAGATGAAAACCCCTAACTTTGGGTTTCTTCTGGAGGGTTGGCACAACCACATTTTTGGGCTTTTTTCCTCCCAGGACCCTTCTTAAGGCACTGGTAGTGGGCAGAGCGGGGGAGACTCTGTGGTCAGAGCACCCGACTGGAGTTTTAAACAAAGAACAAAGGTTTTATTGACTATTTACAACAGGATTTTAAACACAAAAGGGCACTTTAAATCAAACATAGATAGGAAAACACCACCGGGCACAAATAAAATAAGACAAAAGGCAGTTCCTCTGTCCCTGAACTGGTCCCTATACTTATTTTCCCTCAGGATGAGGTTCAGTTACCAACCTCCTGCCTTCTACAGGTAGTTCTGGATCCCTCCGAGGATCCCTTCCCACTGCTGCCTTCCTTGATCCCCAAGGCCTCTCTAGGCCTGTGGGCAATCTGCAGCAAGAGCCCCCTGGCCTCTCTGAGGGTTGCAGAACAACTCCCCCCTCCAAGGCTGGCTGGAGCATTTATATCTTCTGACTCCGCCCCCTGGCTTTCCGCCCCCTGGCTTTCCCGCACTTTTTGGCCATAGAGGCATCTGGGATTTGTAGGCCTACCCTGGCGTTTTGTCCTACTTCCCAGGGTGGGTAGCTATTTTAACTAATCTAAACAACCCAAACTAAAGCAAACACAAGATGGAGTCTATTGTGTCACATCCAACAAGCCAACCTTATAGCACAACATCATTTTCCAATCAAAACATTTTCAAAAAATTATAAACTCCCAAAATTGCCAAAAGAATTCAAAATAATTTTCTCGAAGACACATGCAATTAGGAGGCTTGAAAATGATGCAAAAACATAAGTTAATAATTATCTATAATTTCTCATCTAATAATTCCAGCAGCAGCAAACATCAGGCTCCTATCCAACAAACAATACTAGCCATTTAAAAGAGCCGACTGCCAAAAAATGTTATATAAAATAAATATGTAAAACTTTGATTAGATTCTGCAATGGCTTTAGAAGCAGTATGAAGCAGTATTGTTTGGATTTATTGGCATGACAATTGACACCATCAATATTTCTTTTCATATCCAAGAAGTTCTGAGAAAGGGGTTGTAAGTGCATGCTGCAGGCACCAACAGGGCTCTGTGAAGTGTGAAAGATAGATTTTGCTGCCTGGGAGGGATGAGGCCAGTGCCAGTCACATGTGCTTGCTCTGTTCAAGCCAAGGAGGAGGGAAGGAATGGAAGGGAGTCGGGAGAGCTTGCTTGCCTGGTCTATCTGCCCCAGCCGGCCCCCCACTCACACTCTCCCACTGATTAAAGTGCAGCACGTACCACTACTGACCTGACCTTTGAGCTGGGGAAGGATGTGCAGCTGGTTGTTGACTCTGGGCTGCTGGCTCTGGAGTCCTGGAGTCTGTACTCTGAATAGTGGCTCCAGGGACCTAGAAGGGGCAGGGCTTGTCAGTCCAACCCCTGCACAGTCTCATTAGGGCTGGCCTTAAGGCAATTGGAGCAATTTGGCCAAATTGGGCCCCGCGGGTCACTCCTAAAGGGGCCCCCACACCAGGGCAATGTAGATGGATCATATTTATATCTCTAAGATTCTGCAGACTTTGGCTGTGAACTTGGGCCCCACAAAAATTTTTCCAGTTGGGCCCCAGAGTTTCAAATTGGGCCCCACTGGCTGGCCCTGAGTCTCATAGTTGCTGGGCCCAAGTTGCCCTGCCCTCACATGAAGTCTTGGGTTTGCAATTTTGGGAGAAGGGAGACTGCCCACTGGGGGGGGCAGGGCTGTGGATTCCTTTAGATTTAGAGGCCCTAGGTTTCAGCCTACTTAACCTATACATAAATCCGGTACTGCATAGGGCAATTTGCTGGTAAGATATCTGCACAGCTATCTGTCAACCAGTGAGATCCAAAGACCTTTAGGCTTGCCTAGCTTTTTAAAAAGTTGCTGCAGCTTAATTGCATGCAGGCACCAGGACCTGCTGCGAGATGGTTTCTGACAGGCACACACAACCTTCAGTGTTATCTCTAAGTATGCACTAATTGGCTGGGAATTGGCAGTGCAGGTCTGAAGCCTGGGATAGAATGGAAGAGGGCAAATAGAGGGAGTTCATGGGTTTCTGTAAAGATTTCCTGTCTCCTCGCTGCAGTTATTTATCTACTGCCAAACCCTGACCTAATTTGATTTAGGGAATATCACCAGTTGCCCCCCAAGTACCAAAGCCCTTCTTGTTTCTTCATGATATCTTTTCTACTCACAGGATAAGCAGTAGACCATTCCCTTGAAACTGATATGTATCCTGGGAAGGAGATGGTTACGTTCTTCCACTGTTACCCTAAGTAGTCTGTGAGGGTCTCCTGAGTGTGTTGGGGAATAAGCAAGGAGACCCAATCAATGTGAGGGGGCAGCAGAATTCCCCCCCCAGTAGAACTCTTAAAATGAACCAGGCCTTAATTAATGAAATTGTTTTTATTACAGAGAATTAAAGAATAAGATCAACACTTATTAATTGAAAAGCATTCTATGAACACACAGACAGGTTCAGAAAATAAAGGTGGTAGCATATATATAGAGAGAAGGGAACTTATTTTACAGGACTATATTTATCTATCCAAGGAATCAGAGATCCAAGAAGAAAGATGAGAGAGACGAACCAGTATTTCACTCAAGGAAGGAGGGGTACCCAAACTCGTGTTGGGAATGTAAGTTAGTGGACACCCAGATACACGTGCACACACTACTGAGCAAAGTGTGGCTGGATATACCCCTTGGAGCGTAATGTATTTGCTCTTAGAACAATGCTGTGATGGTTCTAATGAAACAATGTCCTTTGAACAACGAAGCTTCAAAATGCTTCAAGGAGTTGTGAATGCAATGTAACATTCATGTGAAATGTCTACTGTGTTTGGTGACCTCTAATTGCCAGAACAAGATAACTATTATAAGAAATGTTATGTTAGGAGAAATCCTCTTTTGGAGAATTAATCCTTTAGCCCAAATCAGTCTTATGTATGACTGGGGCCTAATGGGTTCTTGGACACCAATGTATACAGAGATTAGAACCAGAATAGACACTTCTTATTCCCATAGAAGAGACAACACAGCTGGATGGTTAAAGAACAAATGTTGTCTTTACTGAATAATATTGGAATTCACAGGCATACAAAAACAGATTCGTTCACACACACTCACAAGTTCCTTTAGATACAATAGAAATGGAAAGCAATCAGTATAGAAAATAATAAATGTTGACTAACTGGGTGGTAACATACAGAAGGTTGACGGATATACTTATCTGATCCAGAAGGGGGTTTGATACTCTCAATGAAGAATGCGGGAACAAAAGATCTAACTAGAGGGATTCTACTTCACACGGATGGAACCAGCCAACACGTGTGTGCCTTTCTTGTTCGCGATCCAAGGAAGCACGTGAGAACAACCTTCAGTAGAGCTTTAGTTGCCTAGGTGGGGTAGGGATGGCTAGCGTAGAACAAAGGTTGCCCCATGCCTTTTATCACCTAGTTTGGGGGTTGGCATCAGTGGCAACCTCCTGTCCTTAGTCCGTCCCATTCTCTATGTCTATTGGCCATTGGGATGTGACATATCTATCTAGGGGGAGAGGGCAATATTCAAATCTTAGCCTATACTTCAATGGAACCATTTGGTCAGGGTGTCAAAATTATATTGCCATGGAAACCTTTGATGTGTAGATGCTCTGGCTTGGTCCAGGAGCTGTAAACAGGAAGAAGTCACTTTCAGAAGCAAACCAGATAGAGGGTTACGTGTTATCCAGAAACTCCTTGATGGTGGAATACTTGTTGTTTGTGAAAGTCCTTGTGGCTGAGCATAATGGAGAATGCCTTCTTGTTCCCAAGGCAGGATGGGTAGGTGTGTGTGTGTGTCTTCATTAGCATACAGGTTCAGGCAACACATTGGCACAGTAGCTTCCAAGTGCAGGTACTCAAAGCAAGCAGACCACACAGCATTCCAAAACCCATACACAAATGCAAGTACATTCTCATACACATAAGCACCAGCACATTACAGATAAAATGCAATTTTAAGCACATCTCCTAACAGTTATGTGATTAAAATTATTTCTGCTGGGTATTAACTTTGGATAACCAGGTAGGGAAAAAGTCAGGGAAGGTAGGGAGTTGGTTAGATTTATTGCCTTTTCTGAAAAATTAATCTTTGACACTGATGGATTTAAAGAGGGAAGGGAGCTGCCAGAAACCAGACCTTTTCACAATGCACCTTTGGGATCAGTTTTTCAGACAAGCCTCTGGTCAATATTTGATGGCACACATTCCATGCGGCTGTAGGACCTTTTACAGACCAGGGAAGAGTTTTGAGTGAGTGACCTGGTGAGATGCTGAGAAAGAAGGTTGCCTGTGCCACCTTTTCTTAGGTACCACACTCATCCTTCCAATAGAGGAGGGGTCTAGGCATAACAACTGAGAAAGTAAGAATATAAGAGGCGCCCTGCTGGATCGAACCAATGGTCCATCTAGTCCAGCATCCTGTTTTACACAGTGGCCAAGTTTCCCTGAGGACCAACAAGCGGGACATAGGGGCAATCCCATCCCCTGATATTGTTTCACACAGACCTGATAGATGTTCTGCTGGTGAAGCTGGTTGTCAGTAATGCCATATAGACTTATATCTATGGGTCTTGAGGTCTGAAGTATTCTTTGCCTGTAATTGTACTTTGTACTCTGTACTCTGAACTTTGTAAAATATTTATTTTCATTATTGGATGAATATCCATCTTTCCAATAGGGCAGTTTAAAGTTTTTCACATGATTAGTCTAACGCTGAGCCACAACTGATGTCCCTCATTGTGCTAAACAATAGCCAACAGGTAGTGTAGTATATTTGTTTACCACAGTCCCATTTCTCTTTGCCATCACTGTGTATACAGTATTTCTTTTTATGATACCTTTGGAAATAGTAATAACAGGTTCACCGACTATAATGCCAGATGGGGAGTTCCCAAACACAGCTGCAGTATAGTTTACACCCCCGGAAACCTACTTTAGGAATTCCTTATACGCCTTAATGTAAAACATGGAATTAGCTTCACTGTTGGAGCTGATAAAATGCTATTCTAAATTAAGATGCTCAGTGTCATTAGGAACGTATTCTTAGTGAACGCAGGCTGTCTGAACATGTAAATAATCTAGAATTTTATGCTTCTGTTTTTACATGCTGAATTTATTGTTCAACTTGCACTAAATGCCATCATATGTGAAAGATCCCAGTACATCAAGGAGTATGTTTCTTGATGCTGGCTGTTACAAAGTAAAAAAAATGTTGCGCTTGGTTTCTCTTCAGATCACATAAATCTTTCACCTTTTACCATCATAAATTTGTCTGTAAACTGTCAGCATGATCAAGAGTCCTGTGTACATGCAAAGAACATATTGAGCTTCCGGTGGGGGGGGGCTAAGTGTAGGAGGGGAGGGGTACCTGGGGATCCTGTCCCAGGCTGTGAGCTCATTAGAGCCAGGGTGTTTATGGTGCTTACGGTGTTTCAGATTAGCAGCTAGGAAACCACGATTTGACTCCTCACTCAGCCACGGAAGCTTGCTGGGTGACTTTAGGCCAGTCACACAGTTGCAACCTAATCTACCTCAGAGGGTGGGTATAAGGATAAAGTGGAGGAGGAGGGGAGACCATTGTAAGTCACTTTGGGTGCCCTTTGGGGAGAAAAGTGGGGTATAAATTAAATAAGGAAATATGAAGATAGAAAATGTATAGTGTATTTGTTTAAATCTTTTCAGAAACAAAAGACATGTTCTTTCATGATTCATGAGAGTGTATGCATGGAAAAGGATTATGTGGTATATTTTATATTTATTTATTTATTTATTTATTTATTTATTTATTTTTATTTTGGGATTTATATCCCACCATACCCAGCAGCTCAGGGCGGCTAACAAGCGGCAATGCCAAATTTAAAATGTAAAACAGTAAAACAATATTTCATACATAATAAAATCAGTGCTCTAATAATCTACATAAAATCACCAAGATGCACACATTCCACATTGAAGTAATGGGGTAAAAGGATGATGGAATCTCAGTGGTGGAATAGTGGCGGCGGCAGCTCCTACTCAAAGGCCTGGCAGAAGAGCTCCATCTTGCAGGCCCTGTGGAACTGTATGAGGCCAGTATTACAAGTTTCTGTCAGACTTAGATTAATAATGTCTGAAGCTAATCCTGTGCAAATGGCATCCCCATTCATTCTTCTGTGTGCCCCACTCATAGACAAGGAAGCTTCTATGAACACATAGAAAGGTAAAAGCTCCCCATTCAGAGTTGTTTCACTCCCCCCTCCCATTTTTTCTCCCAGTTGTTCTTACCCTTGGAAGGGGGAGAAAAAACAGATTGAGGGTGACTATCTTTTTCCCCTTTCCAAAGCTAAATACAGTCACAAACTCATCCTGGGTTTACGTGTTTGCAAGCATGCAGGCGTGTTCTTCTACAGTGTCACCACCCCAAGCTAAATCCAGCCTCCCAGGTTTACCACTAGGTTGCCAGCATGTACAAAGGGCAGAGTTTCCCAATGACTGCAGCCCTTCCCCTGTGTGTACATCAGTGCATAGACAAAGGGACAGGTGTGCAGGGAGAAATTCAAAATACAGTCTGTTCTCCTTACATGCAATTTTTTTAAACTATAGGTTATTAAAGTAGAGCACAAGACAAGGGGAACTGACTACCCTGCCTTCTAGTTATGAAGGTCTAAGGAAAGAAACAGGAAAAATCATATCACTAAGCTAAACTTAAGAATACAAGAATATCACCTCCTTGGATGCTCATGGGGCAAATGCCAAACCTGACCCACTCCTGCTCCATGCACTGGGATCCAGCTCCTAGCATTTAAAAGACCATAGCTGGATGTTTCCAACCCTTTAATCCTCCCGCCCAATCCCAAGGTAGGGAGCCTGCCCCATCCGGATGGGAAAATCCCCACCTCCAATCATTCAAGGGTGCATGTCCCACAGATCTCAATACCTAGATCATGTTTTTACAACAGCTATCTATCTTGCCCTTCCCGGTGGGTAGAGGAAATGAAAATGCATTTCCACTCTTGTTGACTTTTAGTGCATTTTATAGGGAAAGATATGCTGGGAAAGATTGAAGGTCAAAGAAGACGGGGACGGCAAAGGATGAGATGGTTAGACAGTGTCATCGATGCAATGAACATGAAATTGAGCCAACTTCAGAGGACGGCGGAAGACAGGAGGGCCTGGCGGGAGCTGGTCCATGGGGTCATGAAGAGTGCAACTCGACTGTGTGACTGAACAACAACAAATAGTCCTCCTCCCTGGGAAAGCAAGGTGCTCTCAGAGCCCCTGGGGACCCCTGGTGAGCTTCAAAGCACTTTACGTCTCTGCTAGTATGCCAGTTACAACCTGGGCTAAATCAGTTTTCTTCAGTGAAACCATCCAGTAAAAGTTACACCTTTTCTCCCAACACCTGAATCAAGGTTCCTGCCACAGAAATTTACTGTAAAAAAATATAAGGCAGATCTAATCATGGATCTTCCAGCATTATGTCAGGTTTGGCCCTGAGAGAGAGAGAAAAAAATTACTAGTCTCAGCCTGTATAGTACTGAGACAGCCTTAGGTATCAGCCCGAGCACTCTGGAAGTTAAATGGAGGTTGGCTGAGACATAAAGCTATCACAGTTTTATTATAAATGTAGGTAATCACTTGTAAGTTTCCAAAGCTATATGAATGGGGATTCAGCCGCACAATTCTCACACTTGCTCTGAAAATTTACTCCTTGGTGTATAATTTTGTAGCATTCAATAAATAACAACTTTGAGGTTTATAGACTGCTATATACTATTTGCTGCCTCTGTTCCATCTCGCTTTTTCAGCTGATGGGAATTAATTTACAACAGAAACACTTGGTAAACAGTATTTCTTTCTTGGCCCATGGTGTGTTTGAGACCACAAAAGCTTTTTACCACTTTGTATTGTGTGTGATTGTATTGTTATCCCATTAGAGCTTTGAATTGTTTTTGTTATTTTCTTTTTTCAGATGGACGAACAGCAAAATTATACAGCTAGAGTCATCATCTTTTCTTTGGCAACAAGCTTTGTGCTTTGGACAAATGGATGGCAATAATTCCAGCATGTACATAAAGATTTGAAATGTTACATGGTAGACATTTGCTATATACACACAATATCTATCAGGATAAAAAGAGGAACCAACTGTAGCCAAATGTTCACAGACATAAGAATGTAAGATGCTGGAAATGTTGACATGGAGGTTTGACGATTATTCGTCAGGGATGCTTTAGGTCATCCTGCATGGCAAAGGGGGCTGGGATTTTATCCATCCAGTTTGGCACTGTCTTCCTCCTACCATGCCTATGTTCTAGCCACAAGTGAAACACTGAAGTCCTCTTTTTAAATTAATTATTTTGTAACACAGACACGTGTGAAAAGTGAATTAACTCAAAAATCTGTAGTAAGAGAAATGTACTGATCCCCACAAGGTAGTGTACTGGGAAGAAATACATACAGCCTTTATTTAAGGAGAAAGATCATATCTAGACCTGCCACAATCTTCACAGTAAGGTTGCCAAACTTCCCAGCGGAAGCAGGCTTCCCCTGCTGCCAGGCCCTGCCACCCCAACCACCAATCAGCTGGCTGGTAGTGGGTAGGGCTGACAGGTCCTTCTTCTTTGCCAGCAGGGGACTTTGGGAGGGAGCATTTCTGGAGGGGCGGGGATGTCCCCAACATGATGGCATCACACAGAAGTGACATCATCACATTGGGGACCGGCACCCCACAGGCCTGAACTCCAAGTGGTGAATTCACCACTGGAGTTCAGGCACCCCCCTTTCTTGAAAAACAGTATTTAAGGGGTCCCTTGAAATGCTGTTTACAAGAAGCAGGGGCCACATATGCCTGAAAAAGTGGTGAATTCACCGCTTGGAGTTCAGGTGTGCAGCCAGTGGCCACCCCTCTCCCTGCCTCCTGCAAGTTCTAAAAGGCTCCCATCAATCAGCTGCAGGGCCCTTTAAATCTCACAGGAGGGGAGGGAAAGGAGTGGCCACCGGTGGTTGCTCTTGGGGTGGGGCTTTCCACCGGTAGCAAGCAGGAGCCTGTGAAATTGGGAGATCCCCTGCCCCCACCTGGGGACTGGCATCCCTAGCAGTGGGACTTACCAGTAGAAAGAAGGCCTAGGCCACATTGCCAGTGTTACAAAGGACATCACATCATCACATCAATGGCTTCCAGGCACTCTGGTTTGGGCAAAAACTCTATGGTAGAAGCTGGTTTTACCATAGAGTTTTTGCCCAAATACCAGAGCATCTCCCAGAAGTTGCTGGCATGATGATGTCACTTCCTGTGTGACACTGGTAACATGGCCTCAGCCTTCTTCTTTCTACTGGTCCCCTCCCCCGTCCCCTGCCAGTTTCCAGGAGGGACCTGGTAGGATCTGGCAATTCCGCTTCAGTGTTAACAGGCAAACATATCATGTTCAGCAGATAATGACATCTTTCTCAGGAATGCTTGAGGTTTTTATCTCTTTGAATTATTTTGCGGTCTGAGTTGTTTTAAAATATAATTTTATGCCCAAGCTTGTTTTTAATGGCTTGTTTTGTTCTTGGCTGTTTAATTTTTGTTTTGTTTTCGTTGTAAGGAACCTTGAGCAGATTTCTGGAAGGTGTGACATATAAATTGTCTAAAAACATGATAAAAACAGCACTTTGCAGGATTTATCCATTAACAGCTTTACTTCAATGTTGTCCATTCATCACATATTTATATCCCATAACTAAGAAGGAAAGTCACCTCATGAGTCCATTTTTTTCTTTAAAACTGGTCCTCTATAAGATCCTTAGCAATTCCATCTGCAGATATCTCATGCTGAATCCAAGTGCTATTCGATCCAGGCACAAGCATGCAGTTTTATGTTGGCAGGACACAGTCCCATATTTTCCTCTCTTTAACATCTAAGCCATCTCCAGCCATGTTTGTGAAAGAGAACTAGGCATGCTTCAGCTTTCAAGGGCAGCTTCCTCTGTCATGGAGCACTCCCCCCCCCTCCCACAATCACAGGGGCATAGAGAACTGTGAGCTGATGCTAGACTTGGTTTATGCTAACATTCTCTCTCTCTCTCTCTCTCTCTCTCTCTCTCTCTCTCTCTCTCTCTCTCTCTCTTTGTTTTTCTTCATAAGAGCTTGGGATTCTTATGTACTGATTTATATGAACTTCAGTGAACTTGTTAAAAAAAGAAATGAAAATTTGGTATAAAAAACTGAAACAGCAAAAGAACTCTGGATACCAATCAAACCAATAATATCCAGGTGCAGGAATAACATTAGGTAAAAGTAAAGGTTCCCTTGCTCGAAAGCCAGTCGAATCCAACTCTAGGGTTGCGGTGCTCATCTCCATTTCAAAGCTGAAGAGCCAGCGCTGTCCGAAGACATTTCCGTGGTCATGTGGCCAGCATGACTAAACACCAAGGCGCACGTAATGCTACATTAAAACAGCATAAAAGTAGGCTGAAATCAGCTTAAATCAGAGTAGAAAGCAGCATAAAACCATAAACTGTATTAAAACAGCCAACTAAACAGCTAACTCAATTAAAAGCCTGGGAATTGCCTGCATATCAATGTATCAAGCCCCAGGTGAATTTCTAGTGGGAGGGCATTCCAAAGCCGGGCATCACCACTGAGAAAGTTCTATCTCACCTGTGTGGGAGGGGCACAGAGAACAGATCTTAGCTGGTGAGCATAAAAGCATGGGAGCTCACATGTGCTCATGAGCCAAGCCAGTAATCATGCAGCGACAGGACTGGGACAAATGCACTCATGCCCATTCTCCCTTCCTACGTGCTCAGTCAACACGTGAAGGGGTTGTGTGTTGGCTCAATGTGGCAGGACAGTCTTACTATCCCATTATAGCGAGGTCTAACCAAGAGGCCAGCAGCATACCTACCCAGTAGGCAGGGCTGCCAACCTCCAGGTGGTGGCTGGAGATCTCCTGCTATTACAGCTGATCTACAGGCAACAGAGATCACTTCACCTGGAGAAAATGGCCACTTTGGAAGGTGGACACTATGGTATTTTACCCTCTTGATGTTCTAACCTCTGCAAACGCTGCCCTCCACAGGCTCCACCGCCAAAATCTCCAGGTATTTCCCAACCCACAGCTGGCAACCCTATATAGGCCTGAGAAAGAGAGGAATAGCCACCTCTTGGGAAGGCCCCATGTGAATCCTTAGAGATGTGTGGACTTTCTAACTTGGATCCAGGACACTCGATCAGAACTGCACCCAATTTGGGGTAATTAAGCTCAGTATAAGGGGAAACCTCTTCCTGCTTCAACAGCCAAACTAGCATGGAAAAGCAACACACTTGACAAATAGGAGAGCAGAACATGTGATTTAGGGATTAGGGATATTTACCTGGATTGTTCTGTAGTAAGCTCCAAGTTCCTCTAATAGGCTACCACTAACTACAAAACAGCCAGATCTTTCCCAAAACCAGGGCCCCAGTCACACGGGCCAGATAACATGGGGGGGGAGGGTGGCTGTTCACCCCGGAGCAAAATAAAGCGAGGTAGCCTGATCACACGATCCCCTGAGTCTCTGTGCTTAGGCTGTTAGCTGGCAATCACATGGCGATGCTGCAGCGTGGCAAAGAAAGGGAACAACGCAATCACACAAGCATTTCGCATTTGTGCGCATGTGCAGTTCCACGGAGCAGCACTGCTTTCACTTTTCTGTTTGTGCACATGTGCTTACAAAAAACATCCGGTTTGCAACAGGATGTGGACGGGCGCTGGATGCCACAGGATACTTGTGCTCCCGCGATCAAACGCCCACCTGTGCCACGTGTTTTCTGGCTACTAGTGCACTTTCCTTGGTACTTTTTCACTCCACATCTTCGGCGGGACACCACGGGTTGGCCACGGGTGTGCTACGCTTCCCAGTTGTTGCGGTGTGATCGTGCCCTAAAAATCCACCCGACATTTGTGCCTTTCACATGGCAAAATCTCCGTGTGACCGGGGCCCAGGTTTAGAATTTATTGAGGGAAATATAGCGGTACAGGAATTAAAAAGATACTGAAGCACAAGGATTGTGAAACTGTTGTGTTAAGAATGATGTGTGAATGAAGAGTTACATGAGAGGAGAGAAAGTGAAAGAGAGCAAAGCCTCTGGCTGCACCAGGAAGTAGACACAAGGAGGAGTGGGAGCAGTTTAAAGAAGGGGAATTAGGGTTGCCAGGACTCCCCCCCCCGGTCACCGGCAAGGGATGGGGGAGTATGGTTGCCAGATCCAGGTTGGGAAAGTCCTGGAGATTGGGGGGGAGCCTGGGGGGGACAGGGACCTCAGCGGGGTACAATGCAACAGAATCCATCCTTCAAAGCATCCTTTTTCTCCAGGGGAACTGATCTCTGTAGCCTGGAGAAGAGGTATAAGAGAGCCAGTATGGTGTAGTGGTTAAGAGTGGCGGACTCTAATCTGGAGAACCGGGTTTGATTCCCCACTCCTCCACATGCAGTCACCTGGGTGACCTTGCATCAGTCACAGTTCTCTCAGAGCTGTTCTCTCAAGAGCATTTCTTTCAGAGCTCTCTCAGCCCCACCTTCCTCACAGGAAGATTGTAAGCCACTCTGAGATTCCAAGTGAAGGGCAGGGTATAAATCCAACTCTTCTTCTTCGTTTTATTTATTTATTTATTTGACTTGTATCCCATCCTCCCTGCAAAGGCAGGCTCAGGGCGGCTTTCATAAAACATTTTAGAACACTAAAACACAAAGTTAGATAAAACCACACAATACTATTCTTCTTCTTCTTCTTCTGATCCTCAGGTCCCAACAGAAGACTGGCATCCCTAGGGAATGGAGAATTTTTAAGAGTAAAGGTTGGTGCCTAGCTTTGCGAGACCTTGTGGCAATGGGTAGGCATGCAGATATTCCATAAATGAATCAGTTTCCCATCCAAGTTTTTTTTTGCCACGTTAAGATAGCCTGAGGAGAGTCTTGACCTCACCTCATCCAAAGCCCAGCATTGCTAACTCTTAATATGGCTGTCAAGGCAAATTTAGCCAAAACGGAGTCAGGGCAGGCAGCACACATCTAAGAAAAAGGGACCCTAACACCTGAGCATTAGAGTGCTGGCATCAGCTGGCTGTGTGGAGGGGGTGTGGAAGGCAAGGCTGAAGTCCAGCCAGGCCCTGGTCACACTGATTGTCAACAGTTCCCACCCATCAACCTTTGAGGGAAGGGCCACCCACAAGGAGGAGTAGGCAGAGAGAAGTCTCCCTCATAAGGAGTCTCCCTCATAAGAAACAGGGATTTAGACATGGGAATACACACACCCTATCTCTCTCACTAGCTAAGTGGATCCAGGGAAGGCATTAGGGAGAGAGGAGGAAGACATAAGGTGCCATTAACCCTTCTCTCAGTTCTGGGGCCGGTGAAGGCCACCACAAGTAAACTCTGGAAGGCCTGGCCTGACCCCAATGATGCAGCAGATACTCACTTGTTTGAAATATTTACCTCAGTTGCATTGGTTTTTTCCCCTGAATAAACTTTGTTCATCTTCATTTTAACAGCTGACCATGTTATGTCTGTCAGTCTACCTCAGTTATCAATCCAGACTTGTGTGGGTATATACCCAGGCCCAGAAGCTATCCCCTTGAACCATTTGTTTATTATTATTTTCCACTGTAGTAGAGTAGGTGGGAAATTGTATTATGATGGAGGCACATGGCTGGCCTCCAGGAGATCCATCGCAGATTCACAGTCAAAACGTGAGGTGAATGATGAACTGAACATGTAGATTACAAACCCAAATAACACCTCCATGAACATACTTTTCATCTAGCTGCACCATATACTCAGAGTGATGGTTGCTCTCCAGAGCATCAGGCAGGAAAAGATTAAAACCAATTCCTCTAGTAGACATCTTCAACTGGAGATGCCAGGGAGCCACTGAGCCATGGCTTTTCTCCTCTAGAAAACAGGGCATCATGTGCATTAGACAGCAACTGCTAACAGGCACCACCAATACTAATTTTCATATTCCAAAGGGGGAAGTTCCCTTATTCTTTACTTGCCCTCAATGTTGGCCCACTTGCCTTGCAATTTAACAGCAGTCCTTTAACTACTTCTCATTCAACCTATTTCAGTTTCTGAAAATAAATTGTGCCAAGTGCCGGCCTGTTCAAAATCTTTTGACCCAATGCTTCAAGGCTTGTAGGTTCATTAAAGAAGAATTATCCTGAATAACTACTTTTTCAGATTTGCATATATAAACATCCCCAGTCTTTAGCGCATGTCACCATGCTAACCAGAGCATATAAGTCTGGAACTTTAGTTAAACATCTGACCAGCACTCGAAACTAGTCGCTGCCAGTCCTTTTGAGATTTCTGGCATTTTTCATTTCCCCAAGTCTTTGTCTTTTCTGACCTTTTAGCCACCATTATGAACAAGAACATGAACAAAAATCTCATTTACATGCATGTTTCTCAGAAGCTCAATATAATCCTCAAGCTTTCCTTAGCTTTAGAGCTATTTAATACACTCTCTGCTTCAGCGACATGCAGAAAAAAGCCTTTAAATCAAAGATATTGTATTTCACATAATGCTATTTCTTATTTATATAGATACCATATTACTGTCTTTATTTTTCTAACTCATGCCAATACATATTTATCAAGATGCCACAAGAAAGTACTCCTTGCAGTAAATTTTCTACATGGTTATATTAAAAAATATTTATTTCCATCAGTCATTTGACACGTTTTTAGAGCTTACTTATTCTTCAAGTCAAGGTGCACCTGATAAATGAAATTTTAGTCTCTGCTATTATTTCTGGCTGTTTCATACCAAATGAGTAGCATATTATTCCATGAATTCTCCTAGTTCAAGTTGGGCTAGGGGTTTTTTCCCCTCATTAAATCCTACTGAGTACAGCCAGAGAGGAATAAACATTTTAGGGGGAAGCACTATATAGAGACATAATATTATACTAATTTGATGCTAGAAAACCCAGGACACAAATATCTTTGGTTTAACATTCTTGGAACTCAGCTACATATGATGTTAAATGTTCTGTGACAAAAGATCCCATCACTTTTTAAAAATTAATTTTTAGGCACACAAGGGCCCAAATTGGAACAGGACCACAGAGGAAGGAGAGGAGAGGTTTAAGCCTCCCTCTCATTGTTTTTCCAGTTTGAAATATGTGTGCTGCAAGGTCTAAAATTCAGTCATTATAGGGTTAATGTGTGTTTACCCTGAGTGCTATTGTTTAGACTGACCTGGAAGGGAACCTGGCAGAAAGCCAATGGGAAGAGAGCCTGGGAAAACTGAAGCCTATCTACTAACAATTATTGGTTAATGCATTCAGGTGATTTCCTACTAGGGGTCAAGAAGAAGAAAAATCTCCATTATTGTAGACCATGTGGTCAAAGTGTAAAGATGTAGCCTTAGGTGATTTCCTGTGAACCCTTCCCTTTAGAAATAAAGATTTTTACATAGAAGAAAATGCCTCTTCTCCAGTGAAACAAAGATCCATTGCAATCTCTGAATATTTAAGTATTTTGCCAATTTTTCCACATTGAGAAATCACTATTTGCCTTATAGGATTGCCCCTATTTATAGGCACTGAGGGTTCATCTAAATGATATTGATGATGAGAGCAATATTGGGGATCTGTACCATGCTCTTGAGGACTCACTCTTTAAAACTTGTTCTTAAAATAACTCAGTGTGGCTCTGAGCACTGCAAAAAGGACAAGGGAGTTCCACATTCCCTCCTCACTGTTTTCCCTAGAGGAAATGGCCAGTGGGCTGTTTGCCCCTTCCTTGGGTGCCACATATCCTTGATGGCATGATCCCAGGACATGTGGAGCCCAAGAAAGGGGCAAACAGCCACCCCTCCACAGTCATTTTTGCTAGGGAAAATATTTGTGGGAAGGAAGCAGGAGGCCCCCTTTCCCCCTCTTACAGCACTCAGAGCCACACTGAGTAACCCAGCAGATTTTAAAGGTGAGTCTTCAAGAGTACATGAGACTGTGAGATGGGTCAGGGACCCTCAACAAACTTTACACCACCTGTATCATTTGGATGCACAATGATATGGGTAACTGTACCTGTATGGTTACCTATATGTTTACCACAATGGGGCAAATAGCTCCCTGGAGCCATTTCAGGTTAAGGAAATGACACAGAAGAAGGCCAAAATCAGTCTTGTTCCCATGCCTAAAAATTACGTTTAAAAAACACTGTAAGCTCTGTCCACAGAACTTCGATTATTGTTGTTGTTCAGTTGCACAGTCGAGTCCGACTCTTCACGACCCCATGGACCAGCTCCCGCCAGGCCCTCCTGTCTTCCGCTGTCCTCTGAAGTTTGCTCAATTTCATGTTTGTTGCATCGATGACACTGTCTAACCATCTCATCCTTTGCCGTTCCCATCTTCCTTGACCTTCAATCTTTCCCAGCATCAGGGTCTTCTCCAGTGAGTGCTCCCTTCTCATTTGGTGGCCAAAGTATTTGAGCTACAGTTTCATTATCTGGCTTTCCAGGGAACAGTCAGGGTTGATTTCTTTTAGGATTGACTGATTTGATCTTCTTGCAGTCCAAGGGACTCTCAAGAGTCTTCTCCAGCACCATAGTTCAAAAAAATCTATTCTTCGGCGCTCGGCTTCCTTATAGTCCAACTCTCGCAGCCATACATGACTACTGGGAATACCATTGCTTTGACCATGCGGACTTTTGTTGGCAGAGTGATGTCTCTACTTTTTATCATGCTGTTTAGGTTCGCCATCGCTTTCCTCCCAAGGAGCAGGCGTCTTTTAATTTCATGGCTGCTGTCACAGTCTGCGGTGATCTGAGATCCCAGGAACGTGAAGTCTGTCACTACTTCCATGACTTCCCCTTCTATTTGCCAAGGGGTGATGGGGCCGGATGCCATGATCTTAGTTTTTTTGATGTTGAGGTTCAAGCCCACTTTTACGCTCTCCTCTTTTACCCTGAGCAAGAGGCTCTTTAGGTTCTCTTCACTTTCTGCCATTAGAGTGGTATCATCTGCATATCTGAGGTTGCTGATCTTTTCCCCAGCAATCTTAATTCCCGCTTGTGATTCATCTAGGCCAGCATTTCGCATGATGTACTCTGCATATATATTAAATAAGCTAGGCGACAATATACATCCTTGTCATACTCCTTTTCCTATGCTAAACCAATCAGTTGTTCCATATCCGGGTCTAACTGTCGCTTCTTGGCCCTTATACAGGTTTCTCAAGAGACATGTGAGGTGGTCTGGAACTCCCATC
>NW_015168684.1:525713-576441 GCF_001447785.1 Gekko japonicus
AATCATTCTGTCATTTTTGAGATTTTATCCCAGTACTGACTTTTGCACTCTCTTGTTGACTATAAGGGCCACACCATTTTTTCTACGAGATTCCTGGCCACCACAGTAGTAGATATAATGGTCTTCTGAGTTAAATTCACCCATTCCTTTCCACTTTAGTTCACTGATTCCTAAGATAGCAATGTTCAGTCTTGCCATCTCATTTTTGACCACGTCAAGCTTACCTTGATTCATAGATCTTACATTCCAGGTCCCTATGCAGTATTGTTCTTTGCAACATCGGACTTTCCTTTCACCATCAGACACATCCACAACTGAGCGTCCTTTCGGCTTTGGCCCAGCCGCTTCACTCTTTCTGGAGTTACTTGTACTTGCCCTCTGCTCTTCCTCAGTAGCATATTGGACACCTTCCGACCTGAGGGGCTCATCTTCCGGCGTCATATCTTTTAGCCTTTTGATACTGTCCATGGGGTTTTCTTGGCAAACATACTGGAGTGGGTTGCCATTTCCTTCTCCAGGGGGATCACACTTGGTCTGAGTTCTCTGCTGTGGCCTGTCCGTCCTGGGTGGCCCTTCACGGCATAGCCCACAGCTTCATCGAACTACGCAAGCCCCCTCGCCACGACAAGGCATTGATCTATGAGGGGGCTTCGATTATTAGATGTAGATAAATTTTTTGTGACTTGCAAGAAAATGTAACATGTAGAAAGAGGCTACTGAGGATAGGGTTGCCAGACCCCTGGTCCAGGTGGGGGTTCCCCTGATTTCTGAGGCTCCAGCCCGCTGCCAGCCAGCTGCTTGATAGAGGAAGCCCCACCCCCAAACAGGCACATCACCCTGTGACATTGCTGTCATGATGACATCACCTGGAAGTGACATCATCAAATTAGGGATGCCAGGGGTGACACTCTATTTTGGGGGCAAACTCTATGGGCTTTTGAAGGCAAAGAAATGCCAGAAGATCCCAGAGGAGAGGCAGGATCCTTGCACCAGCAGCCAGGTAGGACCTGGCAACTTAGCTGAAGATAACCTAGGTGAAATGGCCCTGCCCCTTTCTGGAGGATGGTGCAAGGCAATGGAGGAGTAAGAGGCAACTGGGTCTGCCACATGCTGGTGCACAGCTATTCACTGGGTGGGTATACCCAGATTAGTTATAGGTAATGACCCAGAACAGGCATGCTTGGCGAATGAAGCAGCCATGCACCTGCATTGTATGCCACTGTTTTGTCTCAATATACCTTAGTAAGGGTGCAAGTGCTCCCTTTCCTTGGATTGTTCTTCCTATGTGCTGGTGCAGATCACACTTGAATGCAGCATGGTTATATTCTGGGTTATTACATAACACTGTGGATTTTTCTTTGTCAAATAATGATTTTTTTATTTGGCAAACTGATCCAGTCTCAGCGGATTTGATTGCTGTCATGCAGAAAGAGGAAAGAGAGATAACGGTTTGAATGGCTTTCATATTGAGGTTAAAATTCTTTAGTGAAAGCTATTTGGGAAAACACAGAAAAATTAAAATGTAATTTACTCCTTTCTTCTACATCATAACTAAATGGTCCCATTCTTTGTTTAGTCTCTATTATTCTCACAAAGAGGAGTTCTGTGTCAGTGCTTCAGGAAGCTGATTTTAGACATTGATCCTAATGTGCATAATTACTTGCCTAGTGGGGGGGGAATGCCAATTAGGTATTATTATTAATAAAGCATTTTTATCAGCTACTTACAAAAATCTCTCATGCAGCAAAGTAGCTTCTGCTATGACTGATACAAAAGTGACGTGATTGTCTTTATTATGGCACATGGAAAACCTAACAGAATGTAGCCAGAGTCATAACCAGGGTGGTCAACTGCTCTGGAGAAAGGTATCCTGCTTTTTAAATAGACATTTAATGTGTGGGGAAAGATAACTGAAGTTTTTCATGAAATGGAGATAAATAACATTACCTGCTAAATAACATTCTTAATTAAAAAGGGTGGGACTTTTCCCCCAGACGGGTTGGCAACTCAAGTCACTTGTGATGAAAACAAGTCATACGAATCATGGAAAATGTGTGTTCCCTTCATTCTCTTCTCATGCTTCACTCCAAGAGAGAAGACTTCCCTGTAGGAAGTTTCCAAAATAACCACAATTTGTTGTGACTTTTGAATTGGACAATTTAACAAATCATCATTTGTTTCTTGTATAGAAACCAGGATTCTAAACTGCAGTTTAACCTCTTGTGATTTAGTGACAGTTGATATTGTTTAGCGAAGTCTTCCCAGACCTGAAAGTCTTCAGTCTCAGAACAATGTATGATGGAAGGAAGATGGGGCTCACAACTCAAGTACTTTTGAATCACAAAACCCATGTGTTTTTCTTGATATCTGAAAGCAGCCTTAGTGTTTCATGGCTGAGGCCTAGCAGAAAATATGGAAGTTTCTGTCTCTGAGAACTCATAGTCAAACTGACTGTAGTTTCAAAGAGTGAGATAAGGAAAGATGGGAGGATGACACAGGTGCCAGTCAGACCACAAGCCCTGGAGGTTTCAAGGCCAATCCGGGGGAGGGGGGGTTGCCTGTGCATTCCATCTCATTAGCAGAAGAATTGGCAATGGCTAGACAAGGGATACCAGTACTCCTGGGGAGGGGAAAGTATAGTGGTGGGACCAGGCAGGAATGGAAGGGGGCAGAGAAGTAGACGAGCTCGGCCCCCTTCCAGCCTGTGACCCATCCCGAAAGTGGTAGGTAGTGGGGCTAGGATTAATGACCCCTCTCCAACATTGCTGTTGTGTAACACCAGGTCTATAAATAATACCATGCTCCTCTGTGACTTCCTGCAGGAGCAGGATGTGGACCTGGCATGCATGACCGAGACCTGGGTACAAGATGGGGAGACAGTAGCTCTCTCCCGGCTGGCTCCTTCCAGGTTCTTGGTCCTCCACCAATCACAGACTAAGGGGCAGGGGTGGAAGAGTGGCCCTGTTCATTCAGGAGGCTTACTCCTTCAGGGCACTCCTGCCACCAAAGCTCACAGGCATAGAATGCACTGGCTTTGTGTGGGAAGCTGGGGAGAGTTTGGCTGTTTAGTTGGTGTGCCCAATACACCAACAAACAGCCTGTCATCCATGTTGGATGCCATTATCAGGCTGGGCATTGGAGCACCACTAGGCTGATAGTCTTGGGTGTCTGTAATGTTTATGCCATAAATGATAAAGCGAAGGCTCAGATGGCTAGAGAGACAATGGCGGTGGGCTCGTGATGAAGCTGCAAGAGCATCCTATGTGAGATCCTACGAGATGGAAGTCAAAACTACTAAGATTTGTGGCCATGATTGCATCTGTGAGCTCTCACCCAGCCCAATTATTTAGAACGATTTGGTCTATTACTACTCTGCCACAAGGCAGACCAAATGGTAGGGAATTGGAGATAGACTGTGAGGCCTTTGTGAGCTATTTCACAGATAAAGTCTTGTCGCTCTGCCATGACCTTCCCACCACAGTTGAGACAGTAAGGGGACTCGAGGCTCCATGCATGTCTTCTTGTCACGTTTTGGATTATTTCAGTCCTCTCAGCCTAGAGAAGGTCGACAAACTATTCTCAACACTCACTGAAAATGTCGAGTCACTGTGTGACTGCAACAAAAAAGGCCAATGCTATGCTGGGGATTATTAGGAAGGATATTATAGCTTTGGGGAAAGTGTAGAAAAGGGCAACTTGAATGATAAAAGGGTTGGAACACTTTCCCTATGAGGAAAGGTTAAAGCGCTTAGGGCTCTTTAGCTTGGAGAAACAATGACTGAGGGGTGACATGATTGAGGTTTATAAGATTATGCATGGGATAGAGCAGGTAGAGAAAGAGGTACTTTTCTCCCTTTCTCACAATACAAGAACTCATGGGCACTCAATGAAGTTGCTGAGCGGTCGGGTTAGAATGGATAAAAGGAAGTACTTCTTCAACCAAAGAGTGATTAACACATGGAATTCACTGCCAGAGGAAGTGGTAGCGGCTACAAGCATGGACAGCTTCAAAAGGGAATTAGATAGGCATATGGAGCAGAGATCCATCAGTGGCTATTAGCCACAAGGTATAGATAGGGACTCTGGGGCAAGTGATGCTCTGTCTTCTTGGTGCTTGGGGGGGTCAACAGTGGGAGGGCTTCTAATGTCCTGGCCCCACTGGTGGACCTCTTGATGGCACCTGGTATTTCTGGCCACTGTGTGACAGAGTGTTGGACTGGATAGGCCTTTGACCTGATCCAACATTGGTGTCTCTTATGTTCTTATGTTCTTAACTATGTGCCTGACCACTTGCAGCCTTGACCCTTGCTCATCATGGCTAATTAAAGCTGGCTGGGATGGGCTACGAGGTCCCCTAAGGGATATTATTCTCTAGGTCACTCAAGGAGGCAGTGGTATGCTCCCTCTTAAAAAAACCATCTTTGGACCCGGCCAAATTGGCTAATTACTGGCTGGTCTCCAATTTGCCCTATTTGGGCAAATTAATTGAGAGGATGGTGACGATTCAGTTTCAGGGTTTTCTGGATGAAACCTCTGCATTAGATCCCTTACAGTCTGGTTTCCGACCAGGCCATGGGACGGAGACGGCACTGGTTGCCCTCATGGATGACCTTCAGAGGCACCTGAATTGGGGCAATTTGGCAGTGTTGCTGTTGTTGGACCTGTCAGCTGCATTCCACACAGTCGACTGCCAACTACTGATCCACTGCCTCGCTGACACTGGGATCCCGGGGTCTGTGGTCTGCCTTGCAGTGGCTTACCTTATTCTTTCAGGGTCAGAGACAAAGGGTGGCATTAGGGGAACAGCTATCCCGAAGGCACTCGCTAATTTGTGGAGCAAGGAGCAGTACTTTCCCCAATGTTATTTAACATCTACATGCGCCCCCTTGCCCAGATTGCCCAGGGGCATGAGCTGGGATTTCAGCAATACGTGGACGACACCCTGCTCTAACTGCTGTTGGGCAGCCAGTCTGACTCTAGTCCAGAAGATCTGTACCTGGTGTTGTAAGCTGTGGCTGGTTGGCTTAGACTGAGCTGACTGAAATTGAATCCGACAAAGAAGGAGGTCCTGTGCGTGAGTCACCCGAGGGTAGGGATCCCACTCCCAATCTTTGATAGGGGGCACCAGTTGGTGCCAGTGTAAGAGGTTAGGAGTTTGGGAGTGCTCTTGGATGCCTCCCTAACAATGGAGGCCCAGGTAGCAGCCACTGCTAAGTCAGCCTTTTATCATCTTCGGCTGATTAGGCAGTTGGTTCCTTTCCTCGAGTGCAATGACTTGGCAACAGTGATCCATGTGATGGTCACCTCAAGATTGGATTACTGCCCTTGTCTCAAATCCGGAAGCTGCAGCTGGTGCAGAATGTGGTGGCCAGGCTGCTGTTGGGTCTTCCCATGCAGGAGCACATCCAGCCTGCGCTAAAAGCACTGCACTGGCTACCTATAGTGTACCAAATTTGATTCAAGGTGCTGGTTTTTACCTTTAAAGCCCTTTATGGTAGTTTCCTACATAGGAACCACCTTTCCCCACATGTTCCTCAGAAAGCACTATGATCAAGGTCCCAAAATTGTTTCACTCTCCTGGGCCCCCGAGAAGCCAGACTGGCTTTGACGAAGGCCAGGGCCTTCTCAGTGGTGGCTCCATACTGGTGGATCGAGCTCCTGGAAGACATCAGGGCCCTGCAGGACCTTTTACAGGGCCTGCAAGATGGAGCTCTTCCATTAGGCCTTTGGTTAGTGAGCCACACTTAACCGAGGCTCTGGCCCCAATATCAATACCACCATCAACAGCCTGTATATGCCGATAAGACCCAGACTGAGTTACCTGCCGACTGTACCTCTGCTACTGACACCTCGCTATCATCATATGATATGCATTAGCACTTTATGTAGTGTTTTTATACCTTTTATATTTATATTTACATTTTATTCAATTCTCTGTATTATCTGTTTAATGGAATTTTATGTGAGCCGCTCTGGAGCCTGCTTCAGTGGGGAGGGTGGGATATAAATTAATTAAAGAAATAAAGAACCCATAGGAGAGGGAAGGTGCTTATTTAACTGGACCCTATACAGTTGCAAGCATATGGTCTCATTGGGAAAACTTACCTGATTGGTTGGGTTACCTGGGTTTCCACATGCCTGATTGGTCAAGTTACATTTTCTTGGGATACTTCTTGATTCTAGGTGGGCCATGTAGGCCAGAGCCCCTGTTTTGGGATCTGAAACTTTGTTGGACTCAGTCTTGTCAGGTAGCATCTGTGTCTGGAACCAATGCTTGTAAATATGCTTAGCTTTCATCTTCAGCTGTATTATTTCATCCTTACTATTCACCGCTGTTACATTGTATATTCCTGGACACCGTGGTGTTCTTGGGCTTTGAGGCTTTAATCTGAATCCAGTACTTTAGCCTACAGCCAGCAGAATAACTATTTTCTGGAACTCACCTTGTAATTGTCCTGTTTTCTGGAACTCACCTTGTAATTCGGTTAACTTCCTGATCTTAGACCCAGGAAGGCTACAGACTTAGTCCATTGGTTAGTTAATGGGGACTGGTGATAGCGTTACCATGAGGTTGTAAAGGGTCATACCTGAGCACTTTGTGGTTTTGCCTTGTACCAACCAATCATCTTTAAAGAGGCTTTGACAATGAAGCTCATCTGAATTCTGCAGTTCACATTCTGCCTGGAATAACCCCCAAGGCAACATGTCAAAAGGTCTCCTGGCCCTTCTCCAAGAAAAGGTAAAGGTAAAGGTAAAGGTTCCCTTGCTCGAAAGCCAGTCGAATCCGACTCTAGGGTTGCGGTGCTCATCTCCGTTTCAAAGCCGAAGAGCCAGCGCTGTCCGAAGACGTTTCCGTGGTCATGTGGCCGGCATAACTAAACACCAAGGCGCACGGAACGCTGTTACCTTCCCACCGAAGTGGTCCCTATTTATCTACTTGCAATTTCGTGCTTTCGAACTGCTAGGTTGGCAGGAGCTGGAACTAGAGACAGGAGCTCACCCTGTCTTGCAGCACCCGGGTCTTGAACCGCTGAACTACTGACCTTCCACAGCCTGCAGTTCAGCGTCTTAACCACTTGAGCCACAGGTGGTGAGGTTTTCCCCTTTATTTTTATATGTATGCAGGGAAAATTTCTTTTGCTAAACATTCATGCACCAAGCTACATAGGAACCAGACCTAAAAACAATAACAACCTTATGTGGCAGACATAGCCTGTGTATGCAATGTGGAAGAGGTCATATCACAGCAGCTTTGTTGAGACGGTGCCATACTCTAACATTAAAAGAAAGAGGAGCACTCATTATTAGGGATGAGCAAATTTCTCCTATTCTATTCTATTACTGTTCCATGGTTCATCGTGCCCTGAATTTTACTCTCCTGGTTAACTGGGAGTATTTCTAAAATTGATTTTAGAATCAGCACATGCACAGTTTATACAGGTTTTCAATTTGCTTTTTTTTTGTTGCTCTTATGAGTTACCAATGTGCACGAGCACACATGTATATCGATCAAGTCACAGCATAAACAGGAATCTTGATGAAATCCCATCAAGCTACTTCTATGAACTGTGATTTTTACCATGCATAGCTCTGCTGATACTCCTAAGTGTCCTGTGGCTGCAAGAGAAAGCTGTAACAAACCCCACATCCGGACCAGATGGAGAACAATTGTAGGTAGCTGTTAGTCTATTTAAAAAAACCCAAAACAACAGTAGTAGGATGTATTTTAATTAGAACTAATCAAATTATCACAAAACAATGAGCTGCCTTTTGAGTTCCCTAGAATTCTTCATCAAGCTTCATGACAAAACAGGGACAGGAGCAGAGAAAACAATATTTTAGGGAATGGTGGTGACACCACCATGAAAAACTCATAGTGTTTTCTTAACCATAGCTCATACATGCAATCTCCAGATTGGGGGGGGGGGTTGAGGGGCAAAGGGAGGGCATTTGGGAGTTGAGGGGCAAAGGGAGGGTAATGCCTTTTACCCCACTTGCAGTGGTCTCTGATATATAAAAAAAGGACAGTAGTTTTATACTGCTCATCCTGCTCTGAGAATAAGAGATTTCTACCTCAGGCTCTTCAAAAAGTTCCACACAGAGCAAATAGGAATGAAACCCTAATGTTAAAAAAATTGCCTAGTGGCCATCAGGGTCTCATTGAATGAACATCTGAGATCAATGTTTGGAAGCATATATCGTCAACATCAATATATCTAATTCTCAACATTGGTTCTATCTGTGGATACTAAAATCTAAAGACTGGGACAGACAATCCATGGACTGACAAGTCAGATTTTTCTACACACCTCAAAAAAGCCCCAGATTTGCAAAAAAATCTGAAACTGTAACAAAAAAAGAGAGAGGTTAAAACCCTCCAAAATGATATCAATGGTCACTGAAGGCATTTGTTTCTTAAGGCTACAAGAAACAAATGCCTTCAGTGACCATTGCTAGGCAACCACAACAGTATTGCCTGCCTTCAAGCCTTGGTTTCCATCAGTAAAAAGCAGAGAAGGTAGCAACATTCCCAGGGCTGTTGTAGCCTTTGAGGTTGGATTCATCAGGCCCAGACGTGGCATCAACTACGAGGGGACTTGATACCACATGACTTGCATGACTCACCCAAGCCCAGGTGCTTGCTACTGTTCAGCAGCAGCTACCCCACAAAAGCCAATGTGGTATAATAGTTAGAGTGTTGGACTAGGATCTGGGAGAACCAAGTCTGAATTCCCACTGTACTGTGGAAGCTCACTGGGTGCCCTTGGGCCTGCTACACATTCTCAGCCTAACCTACTCACAGGGTAGTCATGACAATAAAATAGAGAACAATGTAAGTCACTTTGGGTCCCCATTGTTGAGAAACGTGGGGTATAAATGAAGTTTAAAAAATAATAAATATAGCTGAAAATGGGGAAAGATAAAATGTTTATTGGTTGATTAGGAAGGAGAAAAGGACAGAGGAAGTAGTCTGGGGTGGGGGACACAGGGAAAAGGGGGGCACAGGGGAAAGTAAGGTTCCCCCCTGCGAGTCTTTGTTGGGTCCTCACTACACAACTAGGCTAGAGTTTTCCCAGGAAAAAGCTGCCAGGGAAAGAAAGGTGGGAAAGCTGAAGATGGGGGCATACAAAGGCTGGGTGCCTATTCGATGGGAAGGACAGAAGGAAGCAGGAAAATGAGAGACTACAGGGGAAGGTATTGTGTACTGAGAGCTTTGAGCGAACACTCATCATTTGAGAGGCTTCTGGCAGCTACATTTGGATTGGCTGCCCTTGATGAGCCAGCCAATTAGGGAACATCCTAAGTGCCTAATTGCCTATTGGTGCATTTGTATTTTGTGGGTGTGTTTTGGGCTAGGGGTTCTGTACATAGTTGTGGCTCGCCACGTGTGTTGATGTTGTTGAGTAACTAATAACGTGCTATGCTGAAACCACAATAGTCTCGTGAACCCACTATTTAACAGAAGGAAAAGAGTTGGGGAGGGGAAACTGAGATGTCTCTACAAGTCCTTGTGGGTCTCCTATTTGTTCCTATGTAAAAGCACAAATTCCCAAATCAAAATTTGAAAAATTAGAAAAAAATTAAAAAATTAGAATTTGTCTGAGGTGCTGCTCATAAGTTCTAATTCTTTAACTTGTGATTTGGGCAGTATTCAATAACACTGCAAACTCAATGGGTGGTAATGGATTAGAGGTTAAGAAACAATGGAATACAGAATATATAATTGGATTACATGGTGCAAAACAGGTTTCAAGACATGTCAAGGTTACCAGGGGCAGAGAAGAAAAAAACCAAGTCTACTCTCCCTTTGAGATTATAAATGCCAGCAGTTAACAAGTTGTCTTCCCAGCACAGAGATCTCTTGTAAGGCAGAAAGCAGAAGAAAAAGGCAATAGTTTTATACAAGAAAGAAGACCCGCGAAACTTGCGGGGGGCGGGGGAGCTCCAAACTGAGCCGGTGGAGGAGGAACCAGCAGGAGCAGGTAAGCTCCCCCCCATCCCACCGGTTCCTCCGTCTCCTCCACACACACACACACACACCGCTCAATCTCCCTCCACCCGCCTCCCCCCGCCTCCGAAGCGAGGGCCGAGCGGCTTTGCTCCCTGCGCATGCGCAGGGGACGCTCTGTCACCTTTGGGGGGATTTAAGTATCCCCCCGATAATTTTTTAAAGGTTTCAGATTTTTGTGCACACCTGGGGACTGCCCCAAGTGTGCACAAACATCTCCCTCCCCCCCAGGTGCCCCCGATGTGCGGAAATAAGTATCCGCACGCCAGGGGGTGACTTCAGAATTAGATATATAGATAATGAAACTGGGAGTTTGTTTTTAGGTGTGTTCTAAGTAAACAGCCATCAGAAGCCAAACTGGGTAATATTACCTAGTGATCAGAGGGCAAGCAGCTAGCATAAGCAGAATCTCATTTGAAGAGTATCTTCCTGCAGCTGAAATATTTCCCTTTCAAAAGGGGGAGGCAGAGAAAAAGATTACTTGTTCTGATTAGTTCTAGTCAGACTGCCGGCTTTTCTTTTTGTATTCTTTTTTGTGGCCTCTGATATATTGTGAAACTTGTTCTACACCTAGCAATTTATAATCCAGTTAAGCCTCTGTCACATCCTGTATTCCATTTGAAAATTCAGCATACTTCAGTCTAGGGGCTCCACCATAATGCCCTGAACAATGTTATCTTCCCTTCCTCCCTCTCTCTCCATGTACTGGAGAATTTGAAACTTGTTCACTATGTAGTGGTACCTTGATTGGTCCTAATGAAAAGGTATCACATGACCTATTTTTAGCAGATGAGGAGAATTTTATAAGCATTCCCGTTCCTCATGGATAATGCACCCTTACTTTTAAAAACAATTTATATCCCTGTTGGTAGTAGCAACGGGTGGCTGCTTTGCAAGGATAGGAACTAGCATTCAAGTCAGACTTCAGATTTTAAAATAAAGTCACAGAAATTCAAATTAGAATACAGGTATTAATAGAAAGCTAGGTAAACGAGTCTCTTCTGTGAAGCAGGCTTGAGTCAGATTTGTCTTTACAGTCGAACCTGTTCAATTGAGGCTGAAAGATTGTTCTTGGAGTACAAAGAGAGATCCTTATTGCTTCTCTTTTTCTCCAGAACAAATAGTCAATCAAAAAGAGAATGGAATTCAGTGTTTTCAAACAATGGAATATGCCAATTGTCATATGAATTTCATATATGAGCACCATCTTCCAAGATTTGCTGCTGTATTAGAAGTAATAGTGTTTGTATATTTAGTATAATATGATCCATCTGAACCTGTGCATTTGAAGAGAAAATAGCTGTATACCAACAATTGACATCATGTTAATGGAAGTACTCAGTTGAGGAGAAACTCTTCATTCTCCCAGCACCTTTTCTTAATTCTCCTGGTTGCCATAGAAGACCTAGAATTGCAAGAAATGAGAAGCTTTTGTTTCCATACTGCACATCTCTCTTACACATATACTATTATGTAGAGATCTATAGAACCACCTTTCAGTGGTTACATTCCTGCCATATGTATGGAACAAACATGTTACATGAGATCCTCCTGGTACATGTAATTTCCATTTCTTTAAAAAGGGACAGTACAACATGTGAATTTTTCACATTTGTTCCAAAGCTGGAATACTGCTGCTGCTGGAAAAGCTGATCCATGAACATGTCTGAAAATGTCACTTTTGAATGACATCAGCTTTCACACAGCACATTGACTAAAACCATTTCTGACAAGGCCTTTGTAAGGTAATTATAAGTTTCTGGGAGCCACCTTTATAGGCCTTTTTTGGGGTATGCTGTCATTTTGATTTTTATATCTTAAGTTATAGTAACTGGTTACCAGAAGCACAACACCTGAGGCCTCTTCCATGAATACATTTAAAAGAAAGAAAGTGTTGTTTTCACAGGCATGGATCCACTGGAGCATTTCCTCAGATGGAAGGATGGACAATTTTGATTGATTTCCTCTTCCTTAGCAGACCTCTGATTCCTCCCTCATTCTGTTCTTAGAGGCCCAGTCCCCAGAAGCAGCACTTTAGAGGACCTTTTGGGTTGCAATACAATGGGGGGTGCAAGGAATTTGTACTCTGTGGTCCATGGAAATTAGCAGAGGATACAAGCCACCATCTTTATCAGTTAAAACAGGTTGGGGACAGTGATGGGTGAAAAATGAGAAACAGCAAGCTGCTATCAAGATTATGGCATATAGTACATTCCTTGGTAAGCAGAATTAATTCATCATGAGTTAATAACAAGTCATGTCTTGTAACAGCACATTTACAACTCAAACAAAAGTTCTCTTATAGACCAGTACAGGATTCTCCTTTCAGTTCAATTTCAAGGTAGCTTCACATATGCAATGGAGACATGTGCATGGAACTCCTCAGTCCTAAAAGAATTACAGCTGTCTAAGCCTACTGACTTCAATTAGAAAGGAATAATTCTGTTTAGGATTGCACTGTAAATTGGTGGTTTAATGTGCTATTCACATGCTCTTTCATATGCATGTTCATTTAAGAATAGTACACTGGCTGCCAATTTGCTTCATTGCTTATTTTAAGGTAGTTGTGTTAACTTTTAACTTGACACCTAGGACCCACATTTCTGATAGACCACCTCTACCCATATGTGCCCACAAGGCAGCTCTGATAATCAGATTAGTGTATATTAGATGTTCCCTCACTTAGATCTGTAAGACCTGTCTCTGGTCAGGCTTGCACTTCCTTTGTGGCTGCACATGTGCTGTGGAACAGGCTTCCTAAGAATATGAGTAAGGCCATGTCCTTGCACATGTAAGCAACTATCAGGAAAGTGGTCTTCCATGGTCTCTTACTATGAGACCTTCACATCCACTTTCTTTAATAAATGAGCTTGCTAGTTTCCCAATCTGATTTGTATCTCAGGTTTAAAGACTTGTAGAAAAAACACATATCAGAGAAAACATTATAGGGCTGCCAGCCCCCAAGGGTGGGAGCAGGGGATCTCCTGACTTTGCGGGCTCTTGCATACAGCTGGCTAGCTGGCCAGCAAGGGAATCCCCACCCCCAACTACTATGACTTGGCACAATGTCCCCAGTGTGATGACATCACACAGAAGTGATGTCATCATGCCTGGAACTTTGTGTGGCAAAACTGGCATTTTGGGCAAAACTCTATAGTAACCATAGAGTTTTCCCCAAAATACCAGAGTGTCACCACATGACATCCCCAGTGTGATGATGTCACTTCTGTGTGACATTATCATGCCAGGGACATCTTGCACAGTGATATCACCCCTCCCTGCACTCCCTGAAAGCTCCCTCCCAACCACCCCCACCGGCAAGAGCACAGGACTTGGCAACCCTAAAACATGATCATGTTGAAATGGGCATTTTATCTATTTCAATGTATGTTGAGGTTTTTATTTTTTGCTACTATCTCATTTTGAGTAAAGTAAATGGCACAAGAGTGTGAGAATGTATGGATATATCATTTATGCACAGTTTAGAAAACCCATCCACCAGTTATGAGTTTTGGTGCTTAGTCTAAGCTTCTGCAGCATTTTTTTTTTCTCTTAGGCAAAAGGACTTTAACTTAGTCCTAAATCAAATATACCAATTTGATCAAGGGTTCAACAGAGATAAGGACTTACAGTCAAATTATACTGGCATTAATAGATACAGCTATATTTGCAAGCATCATTTTTTCCTGAGATTAATCACATTCAATTTCCACTGCCATGGCAACAGCTTTGTTTCTGCTTTTTTACACATATATTTTCAACTGGATACGCATACTCACATTTTGGACTAATGTGGTCTTGATACCCTTAAACTTTTCCAGTAATTTCCTATCCCCCCTAACTCCTTCTCCGTATAAAGACTAAGTTTATTCTAAGAGAGATTTGGGGCATAAATTCTGTAGGAGCAGTTAGATCTTGGTGTGATTAAAAGGCTTTAGGCATGCTGGTTGTTCTAGCAAATGTCTACAGGGAGGTCCACTGAAAACATGCATTTTGTGGTATTGCAATATTAGCTGCTTGATCAGGCCTGCCAACATTTGATCCACCAATGCTGCGGTCACATGTGCCAGTTGGAGCAGAGGGGAAGTGAGGCTATTCCCTCTGGAGGAATTTGACTCGCAGTTGTGAGATCACACATCCCTTTGTGCTGCAGGCTCAGCCTGCCACTATGTGATCAGACACCCTCATGGGTGAGTCATTTTTTTGGGGGGGGCATTTGTTTCCCATGCACATAAAAAAGGAATTGCACCTCTGCACTGTGGGTTCCCCATGGAGTATGCAATTATGCGCATACGGGGAATGGCACTGAGTTGGGATGGAATGGTCAGACCCCAATGGCTTGAGAGCGCACGTGAGTGATCAGACAGGGGAAAGTCCATCCGTTGCCCATCAGAACCAGTCAGAGCCGGACTTTCCCCAGTGTCTTTTAACTCTGCTTCTGTGGCGGAGCAGCATGGATTGCCGGCAACTGCGGGACCTTTCCCAGATATTGCTGTCTGATTGTGCCCTTTAGATCTGTCAGGCATTCACAGCTATGCTGGATCTAAAGGCACGTCTGATCACAGCCCAAGGCAAATGCAGAGCTCCAAAAATTCTGTCATCCTCCTGACTTTGCTGCAACTTTGTTGATTTTGGTGGAACACAGGAGGAGGCATGTACAGAATGTAACATGTAGTTAAAGCCTCTAGAAAGGGCTGATTAAAATTCCTGTCGACCTGGATGATTTTTGGCCAGATACTTTTGTTCTATCTAATCTACCTCACAAGGTTGTTAGGAGGACAAAATGGGGTAAGCCAACCTGAACTACGTGGAGGACTCACCATTCCTAAAATCATAGCAGGCAAATAAAAACTGTCATTTGTTTTGCTGTGTGCTGTTTCTTTCCTAGTCTCAGTCTTAAATAGTTCCTAATCAACCCTCCCCCCCCAAAAAAAAGAAAGAGAATCAAGAAAGGAAAAGAAGAAGATACTGTTGTTCCATAGCTGGATAGAAATCAAAGTTTCCATAATGAATTATGACCCAGTTCCAAACACTGGCAAATAGTTTTGCCCTTCCAAAATATAGAGGCTGAATGGAGACAGAATTCAAAGGCACCACAACATATATCTCCATTTTAATCCACTCAGACACTTGCTGAGAGGCTGAAAGACAAGGACCCTGTACAGCAGACCTTTTAGTATAGTCCCCTCTCAATAGTACACTCTGGGCTCTCAAGATTAAGAAAGGGGGTGGACCAGGAATTATCTGGGCATTTGCAACTGTTGTGCAACTTATTTTTAGATTGTGCCAGAGGGGAAAAAAAGTGTGTGTGGGAAGAAAAAGTGCAAAGCAAGCAGCCAAGTGATGGTCCATGGATGTGTGAAATTTTAGGCTATCTGAGACAAAGTGAAAATTAAAAACGAGCTAGGCAATCCCCTCTGGAGCAAATTTGCAGGTTTCATTCTCCTACCGCAAAATGATTATAACAAAGCACCTTGTCATAGCACTAACTCCCTGGAGTGTTCACCTCCTTACAAGAGTTCCAAAGTGGAGCAAAACAAAGTTTTCTGGCTTGTAGTACTGATTAACAACAAAGTAAGAGAATTTCATTAGTCATTGGGAATGCACAACCAACCAAAATGAAGTGCTTTGAAGTCCCAGTAATATCAATGGGAGAGATTTTAAGCACAGCTTGAATCAACAGCATCCATTCACTCATTTCTGGTGTTCTCAGATGGGGAAATCCATGTTTATTCTTCACAACAGCCCTGTGAGACTGGTTAGGCTGGTAGAGAAAACAACCGCCTCAAGGGCACACAGTGAGGTTCATGCCCTAAGTGATACTTTGAACTTGGGTCTCCCCAGTTCAAGTCCAATATATTCATAAGCAGGGGTCATTTTGTAGGAAAAGAGGTGCAGGAGCTCATTAGCATAACATTAGCGTAACTTATTTGCATATGCCACACCCCCTCACATCACCGTATGTGTGTCAGAAGGCAACACCCACCGCTCAGGCTCTACTGGACTGTTTTGGATTGGGGGGGGGACATGCAGATCTGCCCTCACAGAGGAGGGAGAGCTTGTACCTGAATAAAACTTGGTCTTAAAGGTGCCACTGGACTGCAACTTACCTGGCTGCTTCTGCAACTTACCTGGCTGCTTCTTGCTCTGACTGAGGGCTGCTGGGAGCAGGGGGTGGGGCTTGTTGCATGTGCCCACCCCCTGGGCTCTTTACTGCCGGAGCTCCGCTCCTGTACGCTCCTGCAGAAAATGACCCCTGTCATAAGCCACTTCATGTAATGACCAGCTCAGTTATCTCCCACTGTTTGAAAGGGTTTAGGTGGATTATGCACACTGATAACTTGTTGAAATGTTGCCAGGCTTTTACCCAAGGGCATACAGTGGACCTTGTACCTCAGAAGCTGTGAAAGAATAACATTTATCATCTAAAGTCCAATGGTCACTTTAATGAGACTATTGTTTTTCTAAATGGTTGCAACAGTGGTGTACCTAGCCTATTCGGAGCCTGGGGTGGATAATTTTTTAACACTTCCTTTTTTTTAACCATCAAGTCAATGCTGACTTAGAGCAGCCCCATATGGTTTTCATGGCAAGAGATGGTCGGAGGTAGTTTGCCATTGCCTGCCTGCATGTCAGCCCCGCTTAACTTCTGTGATGAGATCAGGTTTTCCAGGTCAGGGCCCCTCCTCTATATGACAAGATTATTTTCAGTAATGGTCATGAAATAAAACAAACAATAATAATGGCCAGAAAATAGATTCCAGTGGGTAGCTGTGTTGGCCTGCAGCAGCAGAACAAAGTTTGGTCTTAGAGGTGCCACTGAACCCAAACTTTGTTTCAATGGCCAGAAAAGAAACACAATCAGTGAAATATTTCTTGTATTTATAGATAGATAGATAGATAGATAGATAGATAGATAGATAGATAGATAGATATAGATATATAGATATAGATATAGATATAGATATATAGATATATATGCTAGTAATTTCTTTTTTCATGCCAAGCTGCTATTCCATCGCGAAAGCCAGCGTAGTGTAGTGGTTAAAGTGTCGGACTAGGATCTGGGAAGTCCAGGTTGGAATCCCCACTTGTGCCACGGAAGGTTGCTGGGTGACCTAGGGCCAGTCACCTTACTTTCAGCCTAGCCCTGACCTGGATAGACCCAGGATAGCCTGATCTCATCAGATCTCAGAAGCTAAGCAGGGCCGATGTGGAGGCAGGCAATTCCATCACACCACTCATGTTCTGAACAGGCACTTGGGAGGGCTTCTGCTCTCTGTTTTGAAGCCAAAGAACTGACCCTCCCAAACATCTACAAGGCATTTTTGAAAGCTAGGATCCTGCCTTTGTACTAACCTTTACTAACACTAGCCAAAGCATCACGAAATAGTGACTGCAAACTTCACCAGACTGAATGTTAAGAACACGCTATGCATCAAAGGTGCTCCCATCCTCCAATGTTTCCAAAGAACTAAATTCCAACAAGAGAATCTCTGCAGTAGAAACTGACGGGGGGGGGGCATTCTTGCAAGCCCAGCAGAACCAGTGCAATGTACAGAGTGCCCAGCAGAACGTAGTGGCAATGCCAGCTGATGTCAAGCACAGAATCACAGTCCAAGCAAGGGGGGTTGGAAGCCCAGTAGAACTAGTGCAATGTACAGTGCCCAGCAAACAAAGATTTGTTAATATTAACAAAGGTTTGCTACTATACTGCTCTACATTCAGTTACCAAGCAGGATAGGGGATGGGAAGGTCTTTAGACCAAAAAGTAAAAATAAAAGGGGGGAAACATGGAAAAATTAGGGAAGGGAGACAGAAATGAATGAGAACTATATGGAAAAGAGAGAGAAAAATTAAGAGAGGGAAAGTGTGGTTTATCTTGCTGAAACTCCCTAACTACTGCTTTGCAAGATCTGGCTGGGCTGGGTGCAAGGAAAGGAAGAGGCAAAGGCTAGACTATGGGGGGAAATGACCTGCATCTGGCAATTGTCGTAGCAGCCATCAGCGTGCTGGCTCAATTGCTGTTAAGCAAGCTCACTTCAGTCTTGGTACGCCACTGGCTTGCAATACTCTGTAAAACTATCCTGTAGGCAAGTTTGATGATCAAGTTGCCACTAACTTTTGCTTAAAATGAACTTTGGAGAAAAGGTTTGAAGTTTCTACCTGAGAAAGAAAGAAAGGAAGGAAGGAAGGAAGGAAGGAAGGAAGGAAGGAAGGAAGGAAGGAAGGAAGGAAGGGGGAGGGAGAGAGGGAGGAAGGGAGGAAGGGAGGAAGGGAACATCAAGAGAAGCAAATAAGTTTCATTAAGACATTGGGGCATTGGATGGGATTGACTATCTTAACAGATATCAGACCACCAAGGTTTTCTACAACATTTCAAGAGGACTTCTGGCCAAAGTAGAAAATATATAGAATTTCAGAAAAGGCAAAAAGATTCTGGATGATTCAGCAAGTGATAGTCCAAGCCTTCCCTTCTTCCCAGTTATTGATTGCTTTTACAGAACTTTCTTAGCTAATTCTTTGAAAATGCTGGGGGCTTTTTGAGCTTTTTCTGAGAAAGCATAGGAAAAACAATATTGAAAGAACTTGCCCTCAAACTGGGTTTTCTCCCTTTCCCAAACAATCTAAGTCCTACTTTCAGTGTAAAATTGGTGGTATATTTGTCTTAAATTAATGTTGGCCTTGTTTTGCCAATTGTAATTTTGTAAGTCTTTGGTATTCATCAAAAATGGTAAGGGGGGGGGGAATAGGGACCAGAGACACAAAAACTCTTCCCCATATCACTTTGCACATATCCAGCATGTTGTTTAAACTGGGGACTTGCTCCCCATCAGAACAAAATTTACCTGGACTATGGATATGGATGCCGCTTACTCGTGTCCAGCAGGAAGGCTCCTAACTGAACCTTCCTAGCCTCCTATCACTGCTTGAATGAGCAGTCAAAGAATATATGAAGGGGAAAATGGTGTTAGGTGATATCACTTCCAGCTAAAAAACACAGGAAGTAACATTACTGCATTGCATTGACAATCTAGGAATCCAACAAAACTCTATTGCAAAAGTATGGAGATACGTTGAATTGCTATAGCATCATTGTATCACTTCAGGTTTTTGACTGGAAGTGAAGTTGCACATCATGGAACACCTCTGTTTGCCATTGTTGGTTTTAGATCATATTCATTATTCAAATGTTTTTATGTAAAATGATTGAGTGCACTGGTCGTTGACTGTAAGAATAAATTTCACTTGACTTGACTTGAACACCTGTTTGGCAGAGAATGGGAATACACAGGGAAGCTACATGGGAATATACAGGAAACTACTTTGCACCATGGCAGGAAATGATAAATCGGAACATGTTCAAAGGTGTCCAGGTCCCAGGATTAGGTCCCATGGGGCCTTTCCTATCTTCAGCTAACTGTTCCTATGCTAAAATCCATAATTGTGCAAGGGTGCATTTGTTCTAGAAAAAAGGGACACTCAGGGGCAGCTGGCTAGCAGTGACTACAAACCATGCCTGGATTTGGAAGTGATCTGGACGCTGTTCATATTCAGGGCAGAATTTCTGAATTATGGGGAAATTAGTTTCCATATCCCCTTGATTTTGAATTCACTCCGTCATTAAAATTTCTCTTGATGATTCTGCTAAAGAACTTAGTGTCAATCCCCAACAGTTTTCTATCATCATCATCATCATCATCATCATCATCATCATCGTTGTTGTTGTTGTCAGTCCAGGCTCAAATGTGGTAATGAATTGCTTGTAAAAGCAAACCACCATTCACCAAGTTTTTAATTCAGTGCTTCTTCATGGACAACCATGTCTGAAGTGTTTTCAGTGGTCTGCTGAATTGGGATTTTAGGAAGCAGTAGGGCATTCAAACCTCATCTCAATATCCACAGAATATAGTGAATTAACAAGAAAAACATCACCTGGAACTGAAAAATGTCTTAACTTTAAATGAGACAGGGAGGTGAGCACAACAACAACAACAAAAAAGGCTGCCATGGTAGTGTTGTACAGAAAATAATCCTTTCTGAGTGTGTGTGTTTCCCCAGCCCAATTTGAGAAAACACTCAGTACAATCCTGTAGAGCAGAATCAGAACTTGTACTTTATTGATCAACAAAGGAGGAAGGTGCAGATCCAATAAGGTTTTGGATCCCACAGCTCTCCCTAAGGTTACAATGGGAGACATAAAGTTTTATATCCCCTATGACAGTTAGAAATAAATCATAATTATTGGTTCCATCAAACTTTGTCATATATCCGTCACACCATTCTGATTGGGCCCAGGCCTGTAGGTTTGACTTTCTCAGGCAAAAATATACCTCCTTCAGTTGAACAATGGGCCTTCTTCTTCCCATGCTATGAAGTGATAAAAAGTATCTAATGTAACAGATATGGGTACATCGTGTAGTATGGTTTCCATCTAACGCAAGCTAACTGACATCAGGGACATGCAGAGTTACAGCTGGCCATAACAAGCAAGATCCCAAGCTTCAGCACTTTACCTTCCCAGCATGCATCCAAACAGTCACAAATGAACCAAAGTTAATACCTGAAAACATTTACGATGTTAGAATCTTAAATGGCACTTAACATACGCACCATGGAAGTGCTAAGTGCACCTATTAAGTTAAACCTGTTAGTCAGTGGCAGAGTACAAAGTGTTTCATAAACTGTGTGTATAACAGTAGGCACAGCCAGTTACAAGAAGTTAGGGAGCTTGGTTATGCGTAACTCTAATAGCATCTCTTCAACATTTCAGGCAGAAGCTCTGTTTAACAGGATGCCTTTATAATGTGCACACCCACTGAGAACACTCTCTGGGCCAAAGCCTCACCCAGCCCTTCCCACTTTCTAAGCACTTGGCGGGCATCAGGAAAAGTGTTGGTGGACACCATGAAGCCCATGGGTGCCATGTTGGGGATGCCTGCTCTAGAATATATTTCTTTACCTTATTTGGTACAGAAAGTGAGAATTTGTGGAGATTCATACCATTAGTATTAAAATTATCAGTCTAGATAGATTAACTACTGTGTCAAATCGTGCAAACATCTGTAGAAACCAGTAGGGTCAGTGAATCTGTTCTCCTTATCAGCTCCTGTTTCATTTCCTTGCTTTGACCTCTTTGAATTCCCCTGTGAGCAAAAATAAATCTGAAGGTGCATTTTTGGGCAACACATCCATCTTTTAATTGTTTAAAGGCCATAATTAAAATCAGTTTATCCTCTGGAAGGACTCAGAGGGTCTGATCTCTGCATGGAATGATGTTCAAAGTCAGGGGTCATTTCATAGAAAAAGAGCTAGGGGAACTCATTAGCATAACTCATTAGCATATGCCACACCCCCTGACATCACCGGAAGTGTGTCCTCCCCACAGCCGGCGGCGACCTCCAGCGGGTACCAGCAGGGAGCTCCAGACCCCGCCCTCCCACACCTCACCCGGGGGGATGGCGTCCCCCCGCGTCCCCCCCAAATGACCCCTGGTCAAAGTAAGTAACAGCTGTTGGTCTTGGGGGAATAACATTTCATGAAGGAAAAATGTTTTGAATAAAGGTCTCCATTTAATGTTTAAAAAGCTCTTCTGTGCTGTCCCATTTCAAGGAGTTTTCATTCGACTTTCTATGTTTTTAAGATGTTGATTCCATAATGCCATTTCTTGTGCATTAACTCTTTACATGTTTGCCACCAGAAAAGCAATGACATGCATGCCATGACCCTGTGTATAGAAATATTATTTAGTTTTGTGGTGTGTCCCCCTTACATTCCTGAAGTGAAATATCACCTGGGCCCCCTAGGGAGGATATAAGAAAACTTGGCAGTTGTTCTTGCAGATGGCCAGCTGCAGCTAATCTCCACACCTTAATTGATGAGGGCGGTGGTGGTGAAACAGAAACAAGGCTTCAGGAGAAAAAAGCAACTTTTCTTCCACTCAGGCGGCTGACTGACAGAGGACACTTCCTCCCCTCTTTCTCCTGCCTGCACGCTTGCCAACCTCCAGCCAAGGACAACTCCAGCTTGCCAGCCTTCCGCCGAGGACAATCTCAGTTCTAGGGGTTCAGTAAGAACTGCTTCAGATGGTCAGGACTTTGCCTCCGTATTTTAGTCTTTTGTACACGTTATTATCTCTCTCAGTGGTTTTTCAGGGCTTTTGCCCGCAGAGTATGTGTTTTTATCTTTGCTCCTCTTAAATAAAACTACGATGATTTTGGGAGAAAAGTAATGTGTGGGACGGTGCAATCAGTAATTGCTTCCTTTCATCCCAGGAGGGAGCCCAAGGACCCGGAGGTCTACTTGAGAGGAGAGAACACTTCTGCTTGTCTGGGGGTGTGAAGCAGTCAGCCCTCAAGGTGAAAGGACCAGGGGGGCTGGACCCCAGACTCATACACCCTGGAAAAGACAATAGTATATATCCACAGATTGCTGGGTCATCTATCTGTGATGACTTTATGCAAGGAAAGTGGGGAGAACATTCCCATTTATGACCCAGATCTTAGATTCAAAGTAAAAAGATGCTCTCAGCACATAATAGAATCAGTGGCGCTGACAAAGTTTTCAAATAATGTGTTTGAAATACAAATATCAGGCACACTCAGCCTCACTTTCTTACTTGATTTGTAATTAATAATGACACTAACTGTACAGCTAGAATTCAACCCGCCTTATGGCCAGACTTGGTAGCAGCACTTCTATGGTGGGAGAAAATTCAGGATGTCAGGGCAGGAAATTCCCCTCTGCACAGTGCAATTAAACTTACCTAAGCAACATCTGAGGTGGCAGGACAATGCTCTTTTCTAGAAAGATCTGTTTCAAGCTACTGATGGTAAATCTTCCCTATCACTTACAGATCTCGTAACTCTCTTTCCTCATCCATCTGATATCCTTGAACGCTACGTCAGGCCTCCAGGTTCTATGATAATATACAAATATGAAGAGTACCAGATGTAATTCATTTCCTTATTCATATTCAAAGTATGCACTATATAATATATATTTACAATATGCCTTAATTGTATTTTTTCATAAATAATTGTGCATTGCTATTTTGTGTGGTATGTAGAATCTTACTAGAAAATCAGAAATGTTTAGAGGTCAGTCTCTAGGCCTTATGATCTTCTCCAGATTCCAGTTTTTGATTGTATAGCTAAATTTCAAAGAGGGACAGGGCATTGTTCTGTAAATTAACTGTGAACAGGCATAGTTTAAAGTGCCAGAGCTAACCTTGGGCTTTTCAGCATGGGTTTTATTCACTGGTTCTTACCACATACTGCTTTGTTTTATCCCCTGATTTCCCTGTGCATTTTGTTTCTTTAGTTTTCACTTCAGTGTTTTTGTCCACCACCACCCCTTTCCTTTTTCCTGGTTCTTTTTTAGCCCATTTTACTCCAGTCTTTTTCTGGAAGCTGATTTTGAGTTGGCTTTTTCCTCATTCATGATGTTTGCTGGCGCAGGGCTTAGTAAGGAGAGGTCCTGCTGAGGTCCACAATAAACACAGCACACAACAATTTTGGAATAAAGAACAGGACACAGCTTTTATTGATTACAGACCAAGGAGCATTGGCAAAGCATGGGGGTGGATCCTGGAAAATCGAGCGACCTGCCTGCCGCCCGATAACCATGTCCCTCAGCCCGCCTGCTGAGAGAAAACCCAGGAGTGACAAATACTACTGGTATCACAAGGGTGGCTGCCTCTGTGTGGTACCAATTTGACACCTGGGGTGAGCCTGGCACAGCCCCCGAGATTGGCCTACTGCGTATTGGCTCAAACCCCCAGACCCCTTAAGGGTGTCCCCAAATAGGGGAAGGTGGACACGCAGGCCCGTCTCCCCAAAAAGGATCCACCCTAGATGCGCAAAAACTGCCAACTGTGACAATAACAAATTTAGAGAAACTTTTAAACCCAGGGAGGGAGGGTGGGGATCTGACAAAAACCGTACTGCCACACTTCACTGGCAGCACTGCTTAAATCTCCCGGGCAGGCTCTATGTCATCGCTGCGTAGAGCCCGCCAAATTCAAGACCAATCAGCTTCCCCCCAAAAAAAACTGGTGTGGAGCCAGCCAACACGGTTGTCCCAGTTTCCCGCCTCTGCTGACCGTTAGACCAAAAAAAGGGGAGGGGGGAGAAGATCTCCTCCAGCCCTCCTTTGCCCATGAAGCAATCCGGCCTTTCAGGTAAGTCTCCGCCGTGTTTCTGTTGGTTTTACTTTGTCCCATTGATTCCCACCCACCTCTTTTTGATAACTGGACTGTAATGATTGAACCACTCTCTCTCCTCCCTCCCACCCTTAAAGTGAGAGGATTCTTTTTAAGGCACTAAAATATTGATATATTAATTGAGTGTTGTAACCATAGGCTTAGCAGGTTCCCTGAATTCCCAGCTTTCATTTAAAAGAAAGAAAGAAAAAGTGATGCCTTTTTCCTTATATCTCCACAAGGTTAGGGGCTAGAGACATTTTAAAATGATATTTTAGTGCTGCTTTTTAAAAGGGGGGTGCTGTGATGCCACTGATAACAATACCAATGACAACAGCTTCCTGTCTTGAAAATCCTTCTATTTGTGTCCTGTGCACAAGACAATAAACTGACTCTACAACTGAAAATGCAGAGGGAGGGCAGACATATATAACAACCATCCCCAAACTGATGCCAGTGCTTGTGGATCAACTGTTAAGAAAATCAGGAGTCAGTCAGTTGTACAGAAAAGCCCCTTCAAAGATCTAAATGGTCTGGGACCAAGGTATGTGAAGCACCACCTTCTTCCATATGAACCTATTCAGTTGTTGAGATCCTCGGAATAATCCCTTTTCCAGGGCTTTGAGGTTAGGTGAGCACTACTCCAGACAGGTGCTTCTATCATAAGAGATCCAAAAGTGAAGCAGAGGTCGTGGAGTGTTTGCACTTCCCCTCCAGCCTCCTGAACCAGCCTCCTGGAATTTTGTTCCCAGATGTCAGCGCATGAACCGTGAAGTGGAACAAACTGGGGATTTACAGTGAAAGGGGGGGATCAGCAGCAACCACTCCCTCTCTTCCAACAATGGAATGCTCTTCGCTCATTGGATTTTTTGAAACCAGGGCAAGAGTTTTAATAAAAACTAGTTTATAGCTTGTTAATATTACAGTTTTTATTGCTTTTTATTGTGGCTGTTTAGGATTATACAACTTTGATTATATATATTTTTTATATTTCTTTTACACCTCAGAAAAAGCTCAGACACTTGGAGCTTTTTAAAGAAAAATTGTTCACTTACATGTTAAATAAATAAATATTTCACAACCCTAAGAAGCATAATTACTGGAAATGCTACTGTCCTTTTTCATGGCCAGTTTCCTGCAGTATTCATTAGACAAATTCTACAAATGCACATAAAATCTCCCAGTACAATTGTACTGAAAACTTTGTATAGCACAGAGGTACTTTCTTTTGCCAATGACCTCGTAATAAGACCAAATATATGCATAGCATGCCTGAAGTTTACATCCCTGAAATTATTTTCCAGGCCAATAAAATAATAATTTACAAAGCAGATAAAGAGAAAATAAGAATAGTTTCCAACCCACAAAATAAGGTTATAAAAATGCATAAAAGCATTTATGCCTAGGATGACATTTCAATATATAAAATTAACCCATTTTAGAAAAATCTATAGGCGTGGAATGGATAGGAAAGGGGGAAATTACACTGTCTTGTACCTCAAGTTTAACTTTCTATTAGCTTTCTTTGATGATTAAATTATGCTGATCTGAGGGTTATTGTGCCCTTGAGCCAAAGGTTTAACAGTCCACTTACAGTCTCATAAGAAAAGACATTTAAGGAATGATGATTCTGTCCTATTGCAAGAGTTGGAAAGGATATACGCGGATGTCTATACACATACAAATGTATTTAAAATTAAATTTATAGCATATCAATCAGCCACTGGAACACATTTAAGCAATTCTGATACTTTGCATGGCAAATTTATGTTAAAGCTATAAATATAGTAAATAGCAGCACTAGAATCAATGCTAACTCAATTACAGTGGGGAGAGCTGACACTCCCCCCTCTATAACCAATGACAGATCAGTCTATATCATCAGAATTGCTGTACTTTGCCTTTCTGTAAGATGGGGTTTTTACCTCCAGAAATGCTTTCAGAAATGCTCGATGAACACTTAAGTACAGAAATACCAGCCCTCCATGGAAAGATGTGCACAAGAATTTCTCTTCTCTCACCCCAGTGTTCTCCTTCTTAAAAACCTGTTTAATAGATATAATACCCAGAAGGCTCTAAAACAAATTGCCACACATTATATAAAGGTTAAAGCACAACTTTAGTTATAAATACACCTTGGCACTTGGATTTCCCCCCTTAGCTTCCATCTTTGTCATCCTTTTCACTTCTTTTCCAACTGTGCCAACCCCCTAGAGATGGAGAATTACTGAAAGCAACTTATCACCAGTGTAGAAAATCCAGAGTCATGAAACAACTGCGATAATCAACCCTGCTGTTTCTCCAGACATTTTTCAGACTATGCCATGAACAGGATGGTGATTTCACTGTCTTTAGCCTACAAATATCAACCCACTTTATTGGCAAATGATCCATCATTAATACAAGGCCTTAAGATAATGGAATGCTACATCCTTTTGTCTCCCCTTCACACCTTTAAAAAAACAACACAGCCTGCTGAAAACGTCTAGGTAGTTTGAAAGCTTGCACTGTTTTGTATAACTGTGATTATACCTAATAAAAGGTATTATATGGCTTTTGTTTTAATTTTTTTAAAGCTTGAACATTAGAAAAGGGAGTTTACAGAAGACAAGTTATTAAACTGTGCATCTCAGTGTTTTCAGAGCATAAGGCAGAGGGAAAGGCTGATACTGCATTGGCTTTTCCCTCCATTGTGTTATGAAACCCACGTTGGAACAGAAATTCCTCTCTGCATTGCATGCTGCTTTCACTTCCTTTGGTCATCGGATTTTATGGTAGCCTTCACACTCCATGCCACTTTCACTTCCTTTGATCATAGGATTTTATGGTACTTTCTGCATAGATATATGGCTATTCAGGGGTGACTTTTCAGTCAGTATGGCATTGCCCTGATGTATTTGAATGAGGTTTTGAGCTGCACTTTTTCCTCCCAGCTGAGAAAATGTGGTGGGAATGCTAGATGCAGAATTGCCCAAAGTTAGGTTAGGTCTAGAAGACCCATGGACATTGAGTGATTGTCAAAGTTGATGGTGTAGCATACTTTTTTTTCTATATAGTGAATGAAAAACAAAAAAAGCGAAGTATCGTTTGAGTACACCAATTAATATTTTACTACCACTAATAAGATATGTCAAACTAGACAAAGGTCCTTCCCACATTTGCCTGCCATTCCAGATTTTCTCAGTGTTCAAGTCGAGGCAATTTAAGTCCATGGCATCCAAATAACTGGGGACAATAGCAGGCTGAAACTGGGCTGACCACTGAAGGAAGAGAATGTAATGCAGAATGGGGGGGGGGAACCTACACTAAAAAAAAGGGTTGAGTTCAATTTTAGTGCAGAATTGCTTGGAGGTCACTATGGTGAACATGGATTAAAAGGAGAATGCAGAAAGGGCCTTAGTCAGGTCCCTTGATGTGACCTTTCTGGACCACTGTAAAGAAGTCCCTTCTATAGCAGCCTTTTTAAAAAGCTGGCTTCAAGAAAGTGTGGCATCTTAATGAATTGAGGGTGAACAATAATCTAGCGGACATCATCTCCTTCAGTCATATCCAACTGGTAACTAAATTATATGGTATCATTCTCCACATCCATGATATTGACAGTATGCTATATTTCTTCATTTGCATTGGTCCACTTCATATCTTGGTCCAGTTTATCTTGCATTATTTTATAAAGAATTTCAAATAATGCTCTTAGGCATAACCTCATTTTTACATGACAAAATAGTTCAGGTTTTGTTTATTTTCAAAATGCATAGATTTTTCTTTGAACCTCATAGAGTGAAAATCCTCCATAAAGTTGCGATGACATTTTCTGCAGAATTAATTCAAATAATAATCCTTCCTGTGATTGCTAGCCATGGAAAGCAGTATAAAGAAAAGGAGATTTTGGAATTTGTATAGAAGGATCAGTTGAATGGTGACTTCTTGCCAGATGGATGGGGAGAAATAAAATGCCATGGAAAATTGGCAGCAAAACAACCATATTAACTGTGAAAATTAAAGCTTTATACCACTGTCTTTAAGGGGAATGTTATTTTCTTTATTATAAATATGTTAATGAATATCTAAGCATCAGAAAAATGTGAATCTAATGATTAAGTACACAAAGCAACCCCTTTGCTTAGAAATAGCTTAACTGCAAGCTGAGAGGTTTATAAAAGAAACACAATTACAGCTATTGATTGTGATACATTTACCCCCTTTAAAATACATGCATAATAGTGGATTAAAATTATTTATATATTCCCAAAGCAGCTACCCCTGAGCTTTTTATATGCTGCTCTTAATTATTCACATAAGGCCACTGTACTGATTACCCAGTATAGTGCCCCAGCAACACAATTAGAACGTAAGCATAATCAGATCAAGGGTCCTTGCAGTCCAGCACTCTTTTTCCAGCATTTGATAGCCAAAAGGATTTGCTTTTTGAATGCTAGCACAGCAGGCATTACAGTTTGTGTAAACTTAGTATTGGTAGGACACAGCATTCATTTAAAGCCAAAGGTGAGCTAATTGCTGTACAAATGTACAGAAGCAGGGCTGGTTCTCCACCCAAGCAGCTGTTTGGGGCAGCAGAACAAGGAAGGTGGCATTGCACCACAGGGGTTTCACTCACTCTTAGCCATCAGCAACTCAGGACACGTCTGGCATCCCCTCCTGGGCCTTGTTTAGGTTTTCCAACTCTGGCTTGGGAGATTCCTGGACATTTTATGGCAGTACTTAGGAAGGGCAGGTTTGGGGGTAGGAGGGAGCTCATTGGGGATGTGATGCCATAGAGTTCACCCTCTCAATAGGGAGGCCATGTCTCCTGTCCCCCCTGCTGGTTCATCCCACCACTGCTCAGGTGGGTGTTGAGTGAAAAATGACGGGGCAATGGGAAATGATGTTGTGGCAACTCCATTACATCCCTTCTAGTGTGACTCAGAAGTGATGTCATTGTGTCAGCAATGCTGTAGTATTTACCCTAAACTCTGTGGTTGAAGTATAGAGTTTTGAATGAATGCTTGTATCATAAACTTGCTCTCTATATTTCTTGAGCAATGTAGGCCCCCCGACTCGGGACCTCAGTTTATGCTGGGGACTCAACGTTAATTAGGTAGCATGCTCACTTATCCTGAGTCCCCTTGGTTTCCTTAGGCTATCAGGCTCAGCTTAGGAGAGACGAGGAGGGCACATGAACAGTCTCTACTGCCCAGAGATTCATTCAGACTCCCAGCTTATAAAATATAAAGGTTTATTTGGAGTGATTAAAACAAATAGGGGGAGTTTACAAAATAAAATAGACAATAGACAAATCCTAACCCTAACTATGCTAGCTACTCTAAACAAATGGTTTGTTGTTCCTTTCTCCCTGGAACTCCACCTCCGTTTTGGCTCGGCTACTTGCTTCAGGGTTTGCTCATAACTTGAGCCGTACCTCCCAGGGCTTGTTGTCATTAGCCTGTTCCAACTGTCCTGGAGGCTCTCTCTGGTCCCTTAGCACAGCCAAAGCTTGCTTGCTTGCAGACACTTGCGGTCTTCTAAGCAGCCCCCTGCACCCGGACTAGACTATACCTCACGGTGAGCAGTTCAGGAAGATTCTTGCCGCGGCTCTTGGCTTCTTCAAGGACACATGCAGCATTCCTGGCATTCGTCAAGCTGTCGCCTTCAGTCTCTTGCTTGCTTGGAACGCGTAGTCGTGTGTATTCAGGCAAGTTCATGAGTCTTCCTTCATTCCTCCATCATGAATAATTCTGCCTCTAGGACTGAATCTTTATTCTTTGATTCCCCAATCCCCGTCCTAGACTAATTAGAGATTGCTGCCTTAACCCAGCTGGTTCCCATTGACTTAGATTATAGGACGTACTGATTCTGACTACACTTACAGGCTTTCTATCCGAGATGATTCTGCAAGTCAGTATCTCTGGCATGACAGCTTGGATGCTAGAGCATTGCCCCTATGCAATGACACCAGGTCATGTAGGGATTGCCATGACCACATCACCAGCAATCTCACGCTGGCAAGGGCCCCCCTCCAAGGTGAGTCTCTCACTGCTTGCCATGCTTGAGCTGGCAACTCTACCTCTGATGCTGCCATTTCCTTCAGGGGAACTGAGTTCTGTAGTAAGGAGACTAGGTGTAATTCTAGGAAAACTTCAAACCCCACTTTGAAGTTGCTACCCCATGGCATGGACTCAGCCAGAGGTGGTGTGGCCCAAGTGGAGATATGTATTTCACTTGATGTGACAAAATGCTATGAACTGTCTCTGTACAGAAGTGAAGCAGGCCTAAAACCTACAATTGAAGGAAGAAGTGGATTAGATGAGGGATCAAAGGCAGAAGATGATGACAGTCAAAGAGAATTTAAAAAACGGGCTATTTGCTGACTTGGACTATCTTGCTGAAAACAGTTTAAGCAGAACAAAACAGGCTGAGAACAGACTTGCAGCAGCAGAAGAGATGAAAATAGTATATGTACATATGAGAGACAGAAACTGACCAACCAATGATTGACTTGAGGAGTTTGGTGGAGAAAAGGAGACTAATGATGGGTAAAAGCAGCACACTTTCAGATGAGGTGTTAAAATTCTTTTCTATCACCAGAGCCTTTGTCCACTCCTGTTGCTCTTTTTTTAGCAGCCTTGCTAAAGACTGACACTGGAAGTAGGACAGGAGAGAATGAAGAAAATTCATTTAGCACTAAATTCGGAACTGACCTAAAACTCACAGCAAAATGTTAGATGAAGGTTCTGTTGTATGAGTGTGAGAATGCTGAGTGAGTTTTTAATGTTTTAACTAATTCCTTGTTGTAAGAACAGTGAATGGGTGGAAAACAACTTTGTATGGGCTGAAAATAAAATAGTGGCTCACACCAAACTGAAAAGTTGCAAAATTAAAGTGGAAGCTTCTTATTGGCTATACTTAAAATCTGTACTACCTAGACAGTTCAAAAATGTTTCATTGAATTGCAATCTTTACGTAAGAATATTGCTGAAAAAATAACCATACCAAAAATAAGGTGACCTGCCCATGTGAAGATGTCACTACATCATTTAAGTAATTTTGATTTGACTGTGAGTGGTATGGTTATAACTTCCAGTGATGAAGTGGTTATGCTAGTTAATAGGGGCCAATTTGTATATTAATCTATGAAAACTCTATGGGAAATATTGTTTGGTCAGACAGATTTCACCAGCACCTTCTTACTCTTCCTTTCCTATACCCATTCTGCTAGGTCTATCTGCTTGTATGACAAGACAGGAAGGAGAATGGTTTGTTCAGCCAAGGAAATTTCATCTGCACTGGTTTGCTATATTTTCATTAACCCCTACAGGTATAACTGGAAGAGACTTTATCTCTGTGAGAACTGAAAGGAAGGAGAAGTGCACTGAGCTCAGCATGTTTCAGAGACTTTTTGTTTTTTTGCCATTCTTACATGTGTTTTATTTTATTTATTTTAAATTGTTCCCATTAAGAGCTATTTCCAAGAATGAAAACTGAGATTCTTAGCCATTTTGGGAAGAGCATTTTAATAATTCAGTGAATTCAAAGGAATGGAATTGGAGTGGGATATATGATTTTTCTAATTCTTTTAACCATTTCATGCTTTAATTAAAAGGTGGTCCTGCTCTCCAGGTGACCGGTTCTTGATAACTCTTCAGATTTGGCATCAAAGTGCCATTGTCTGTTGCTACAAGGCTAAAGTTGGATTTTGTTCTTCTGTTTTAATATTGATAGGTTTAATATTTATTTAAGTACCATTCTTACCCGAAAGAAAAAAAGGTATACTTGAAGATCCAAAATATAGGTTCTCCCTCAAGATTCTGAGTAGTAATCAGCTCATTCCAGGTTATCCTACACTGTCTCAGCCAACACATTTCAGTTCTATGGTTGTCTAAAGGAGAACATGGATCCATTTATACAAGCATGATGTAATAGCAGTCATCACTGGATGAGCATCATTGACCAAGTCAGGTTGTCAAAGCAGTAAACAAAGTTCCCTTAACAACTAATGATGGGAAATGGTGACAGAAATAGAACTGCTGTTTGTCTAAAGAATTTAGAATGCAATTTCTGTTTGATTCACTTAAAACGAAATGATGTCTCCACTTTTGGCCCCAGAAGTTATTTCTCTTATCTTCCATACTATCATAAGGAAGCCTAGCAATCTCCTGAAGAGCTGCACTGTCCAAACTTGGATATTTGGTGTGCAGTACATTTCCCTTAGAAACTCTCACCTCTTCCAGGCTATATCCATTTCAAAGCATCTGTGGTAGTCTATATGAAAAGTATAAGATCTGAGTTCCCTTGTGCCAAACTAATTGTGGCATTTAGTCCACTAAAGTGCCAAAATCTCTTTAAATCACTAAACACCAACCTCAGGAATTTTTTGAAGGCCATCTGTGAAGAAGAGTAGATGTTATACATAATTGAATTACATTGCATCAGTTTCTTCTGTAAAACCTCAGCTGAAGGGTGAAGCCCCTCCTGACTTTTCCTCCAAACAACAGTAGCAAAATGGCTGACTTCTCTGCAATAAAGGAAAGAGCAATGGCAACAGTTGTCAGTTCAGACCAAGATGCAATAGGGGATGGGATTCCATGCTATATTATACCAATATTTTTCAGAAGCTTCTTTCAAATAACTGGAATGTTCCTAATGTACTGAATGGAAGTGAAAGATACATGAAGATGTGTCCTTCTGTTACTGTTGGAAGAACTGTGGTGAAGAGGGTGAACATTGTTGGTGGGAATGTGTTGTAATACGAAATGTTTGGAAACAAGCGGTGAATCAAATAAAGACTCTTACAGGTGCATCTGTACCTGAGGGGGGGGGGATGTTTCCTTCTGCATGCATACTCAAAAATGTTTTCTATGTTTTGGTATGTAAAAGGACTATAACTTATGCTGTGGACAGACAGGTGGCATCAGCTCACATAATAAGGAAATAACCAGAGTTTGTAGCAAAATATTTTATAAAGTTATTTTTTCTTTTTTCAAAAAGAATGCAGGTGAGACACAAGACAGAGTACAAGTATTAACTAGAAAGTGAGAACAAACAAAGGTGCTTGTTACATAAATTTCTCCATCTGTTCAAATGAAGATAAAATATAATATTTTAAATCTCTCAAGGGAGGATACCAACACATTCAGTATAAAGCTGCAGTGAGATGTTTAACACAGATGTGAACTCGAGAGAACAATTAAATGCCTGCAAACTCACTTGAATAAGTTTACATCCTAAAGGGAGTCACTGAAAGTGAGAGAAAATTGCAAGTCTTTAATCCAATTACAGCACCTCTTGAATTGCTCCTCAGTTCCTTGTAATAAAACAAGAGAGCCACATCCATCTCACTTTCACCACCTCATTCTCTTGTTTCATTTTCATCTTTTCCTGGCCTATATATTTGAGAGAATGGTGTTGAAAGCATTTGTTGATGTGTTTGCAAAATCTGATTCACAATTTAGTAACAACCATAAGTTTAATAAATACTAGCCATTGATAGCAATCCAATGTGGGGAAAGATCTTTTATACTCTTATTGGAAAGATTTATGCAGTAGTGAGACATCTTCCCAACATTTACTGTGTCCCAAATGTACTAATTATAGGATACAAGTTTTTTTGCAATATAATATTAACTCTTTCCAGACATTATGACCATGTATGCTGGGAGCCCAGTAACTGCATGTATCGGAAGAATTCACTGCATGTGATCCCCTTATGACACACCCTGGGGTCAATGCTCCCTCTAAGCTGTGGAGTCTTGTGAGCAAAAATTCTACTTTGTGAGCTATTGGTACCTGCATGAGTGTTGTGAGCAAGTGATTTGGCTACTGCATAAATTAGTTTGCTCTGGAGCCATCTTTCCTGAGCGAAGACAAAAATGTGTGAGCTGGAGGATAAAAACTGTGAGCTAGCTCACACTAACTCAGCTTAGAGGGAACACTGCCTGGGATCCCAGTACTCATATTCCAAGGATGAAAATATGCATATTGACCCCTTCCAGACAAAATAGCAACCATGTCTATTGTGAGGACTGTGTGTAGCACAAGCTAAAACATAACAACTGGAAATGTCTATTGCAACTGAAGGATTCCTATGCCAGGAACCAAGTCATGAAACCCAGTCCCTTGCTACCCAGTAAAATCTGGTTTGCTGCAGCTTGCAAGATGGGCAGGGGCAGAAAACTATACAAAGGCATTTGGAATGCACCTTGTATTCCATTTCTTCATGTGGTTAACAATGTAGCTTTTGCTAACCTCATAGCAATTCAGAAGGTTTACAGACACAGTTTAAAAGATGTCATTATTTTTATTGTGATTTGTGTGTGCGTGTGTATCCTGTAGCAGCCTTAATAGCCCAGAAAAGCCCGATTTTGTCAGAGCCTGGCGACTAAGCAGGGTTAGTGCTTGAATGGAAGCCCATCAAGGAAGACTGGGACTGCTATGCAGAGGAAGACAATGGCAAACTACCTCTGCTAATCTCTTGCCTTGAAAATGCCATGAGGTGGAACTTCATGGGATCTCCACTCAATGATGCACTTTATTATTTATTACTTATAGGGTTTTCCTATCCACATGCACACTGATCAGACCTTGACTGTCCTTAAAAAAGGTTCCTGAATGACATGCCCTCAGACCCTGGGATTTAACATAGCCCCTCCATAACCATCATAGGAATATGTTTGGGTTTGCTCTGCTTTACCAGTATGAATAAATTATTCCAAGCCAATGTATGTAATATTGGTTTTAAAAATCAGCAGAAGATGAATCTTAACTGCAGTATAGGTTCCGGTGACTATATTGACCCATGCGCTAGAAGTTGAACTGCTTGTTTAAAAACTTTTGACCATATTTGAACCTTAGTAATCCGATGCTTCAGATTCCTGCTTGTTAGATGATGTTTCACATCCCAAATACGACATTTAAAGTGGTCTTTCTCTTCATGGCTTCAGAAGTAATCATTCAATCCTCATAAATGTGGTGCGAGGGTGAGAAGGGAAATGAGGAACTTGTAAATCAAGTCACTTTCTGTTCTTATAAGTTGGTTTAAGCAGATGTTGAAGAAATATACTGCCTTGCATGTTTGCAATGCTAACAAGATGGCAAACGACAGCCTGTCAGTCAGAAAGTGTTTCTCCTAAGCAGAAAAGTTCTGCCACTGCAGCTGGCAGGCACATCTCAGATGGCTGTTCCCAAGAGAAAAAACTGCACACATTATGCACTTTCAAAACATCTCAGCTAACAAACAATTACACTGAAGTATTGACAGAGCACTACTACCATTATAAACTGTCACGGATTCCAGAAAATGAATGTTTTCTGGTATTGCAGGTACCTATGGCCTTAATTTAGATTAGAACTGTAGGCACAGGGGAGAAAGGGTTAACTTTTTAATACACAGTTCCATTAATCAAACCAGTCCCCTTTCAAGGAGAAAGACTGGGGGGTTGTGTTTTTTTAAGCACCTGTCTCTTCCTCCTTGAAAATGCCAATAATAGTACAAGGTGTGTGATTTTAACTTGCAAACCTATGCAGAGTTGAAGGGTTAAACCTGATATGATTCCAGTTTAAACAGAGGGCATGTATACTTGGTACTTCTATTTTAAGGATGAATGCATCATGCCTGTTTGGCTCTTAATCCACCTCAGTGTGACAAAGACACATCATGTACACATTTCAATAAGAGAAATGGTACAAACGTAAGTTCCAGAAGCTTCAGCTGGCTCAGTGGTAGTACAGATGCTTCAGGTGCACAAGGTCCTATGTTCAGTTCCCAACATCTTAAAACTAATTGAAAGGGTCTGAGGGAGGAGGTATAGTGAAAGATTACTACCTGCCAGAGACCCTGGAAAGCTACTGCCCACCACAGTAAACAATGGTCTGACTCAGTGGATTGATGGTCTGCCTTCATGAACCAGGGATCTAAGTTGGTGTTACACAGCCTCATTTATTTTCAGCTAGTGCAAAGCACAGTAAAACAATTTCTGTATGATACATATAGAGAACATAGTCTGTACATTGGGGGGGGAAATCCACTGTATAAGGAATTTAGACAATTAAAAAAGTCTTTCTTATAAACATTGAGTAAGAGAATATTTTGTAATTATACTTATATTTGTCATAGAGAAAATCAGCAGCCATCTTTTATTTTATACAGTTCTTCTTTTTGTGATTTCCCTCTTATTTGTTATTTTCCTGTTTTCTGTTATTTCTTTCAATAAAATAAAATCAAAACCTGAAAAAGGAAAAAACCCACTAGCGACACATTTGCTTCCAGGGACAATTCATCTCTTTACCTGGAAACAAGGTTTTTTAAGAGCCATCTACTTCTGTAAGGAGCTGCGGTGGCTCAAGTGGTTAAGATGCTGAACTGCAGGCTGTGGAAGGTCAGTAGTTCAGCAGCTCGAGACCCGAGTGTGCCGCATGACGGAGTGAGCTCCCGTCTCTAGTTCCAGCTCCTGCCAACCTAGCAGTTCGAAAGCAAGAAATTGCAAGTAGATAAGTAGGGACCACTTCAGTGGAAAGGTAACAGCATTCCGTGTGCCTTGGTGTTTAGTCATGCCGGCCACATGACCATGGAAATGTCTTCGGACAGCACTGGCTCTTCGGCTTTGAAACGGGGATGAGCACTGCAACCCTAGAGTTCGGATTCGACTGGCTTTTGAGCAAGAGAACCTTTACCTTTACCTTACTTCTGTATCCTCCTGTTCATCAGTTCAGACCGTCCAGCAAAACCTTCCCCACACATCCTTTCCTTCTGAAGTAAGATGGTTGGCCATCAGAGATACCAAGTTTTCTGTGGAATCTCCTCATGATAGAACACCCTCCTGGTACCTAGTCTGCTCAGATTTAGGTAGCAAGAAAAGATTGTCTGGTATGCATGCCATTTGCTGGAGTAAAAGAAATTATCATATGCCATAATAATACTATGTTTTTAAGATCTAAATGTCTAACTTCCCCTGTACTCCTGGAACGTGGCAGGAAAGAAGTTGCTTAACTTAATATGGCTAAACTAAAGGAAGTTGAATATTATTTAGGGGAATAAAAGACCACAAAATAGCAATTTGGCTTATTAAATATTCTTGATCACTCTCCCCTTTTGCCTAATTTATATGCTATTACCTCACTTGGGAGATGCTCCAGGTAATATTAATGTTCTTACAGGAGGGCTAAAGAATAGTGAGAACATTGATCTAAGGGGATTTCAGTTATCACCTAAGAGATTGACCGGAACACTAATTGTAGAATCATTAAGTGGAGATTTTTCTCCTAGAAGTGCTAAAAGTCCACTCCTTTTCTAGTTCGTTGAGCAATCAACCTTGACTCAGAGTAACCTAGTAATTCAAGTTGAAAAAGGACCTGGTGGGCAAAGGCAAAGTAATCAAGTCAATGAAAAAGAGGATAGAAAATGTACAGGAGAGAAGAGTGGGGATCAAATAACCAGTCACAAAACTACATCAAATCTGACATGAAAGTCATGATAATGTAATAAAGGCATAAAGAAGGAACAATAAAACAGTCATGGAGAGCCATTTAAAAAAAATGAGTGAGGATCACAGAAAAGTCCCGATGGGTTGTATCCAACTAACTGTCAGCAGAAGCTCAGCAGTTATGGAAACTGTTTGTTGGGAAGTCGCAATAAGGAGGGGAAATTGGCCAAAATATTTCCTCACCCCTCTTTCATCAGTGGAGTTCCATGAGTTGGGGCTCTCTGAATTTTATTTCTTAGATACTATGTTTTTATTTCTGTGAAATGCCAATAAAGGAATTGCTGTGTGTGTGAGTCTGGGACTCAAAAGAGACTGCTGGGGGGGGGGGTTTGCAGGAAACACAGGAAACTCTTCCCACATTACTCTTGCATTTGGCAGGATACAGTCCAAATGTCCTGTGCAAGCTTTCACAAAATTATTCATTTTTATGTTAAATAAACCCCAAAATGGTTTTAAAACAACAGTCTTAAAGGGGGCATGGTGCTGAACTTTCCTTATACCGTAACATAGTGATCGAGGAAACTCCCTGCAATTTAATTCAGTTATGAGACTTGTGCAAAAAGATCTCAGATTATAGAGAGGTATAAATGGAGAGTTGACTTGGAAAAGGAAAATTTTAAACTGGCTGTATTTAACATTCAACCAAGATATGTCAAAATAATATTGAAATAAATCCAGCCACAATCAAGCACTTTCACAGAGTAATCCTATGCAGAGTGATAATCATGAAATTATACCCAGCCACAAATTTTGTTAGTCTTAAGGTCCTACTGGACTATTGCTCTTTTCTGCAGCAGCAGTAAAAAATTTCTGACTCCTTTTTAATGTCAAATTGCATGTGATGTACCTCTTATAGTCACTCTCTTGTTCAAGTGTTTGCATCTGCTTAGTTTTAACCAGGGGTTTCTTTCCTGGGGGAACATGCCAGGACAAAGTTTCAAAACCTCTTTGACAAAATTATTTTTTAAATGTTTAAAAGTTCATGAGTTTTCAGTATACATGAAAAGTACTGAGACTTACTAGTGATTTCAGCTCTCATACTTTTATTTCAGCTCAGAACAAGATGAGAGTATGCAGTTCGCAGGCTGGTTTATATGTGCACAAATCCCACTCCCCAAACGCACCCACACACAAGTGATTGGCTATTTACAGTGGCCGAGAGTACCATAGGCTCTCGGCCAGGAGCCTAGCCGATAGGTGCCGGCTAGGATCCGCTTGTCCCATTGTTACTGAGAGCGAAGCTCGGTCGCTTCGCTGACCACGTGGCAAAATGGCCGCACACGCGGTCTGATATGGATACATTATAGTACAGATTGAAAACTTCATTTCCTTCTTGAGAGTTCTGGCACCACGTTTTCTAAAAAATATGCCCTGGCTTTAACCTTGGTCTAAGACTAGTTCTGTTATAACCCTTTCCTCACCCCCAACTCACACTATGAGTGAATTATTGCATGGCCTTAAATGTAGACTTTGTCTTTGATGCTCTAAGGACACAGCTCCCTTTGGAAGACTAATATGCAATGGGCTTGGTTCCCTTTGTAGAAGAGAGAAAGAACACTGGAAGATTTGCTTTATTTACAAAATATTCCAGTAGAGTATATATACAGCCAAAGAGACATTCCTGTGGGGCAATAGATCCATTACCACAACTCAGATATGGGGGGGGGGGAGAAAGAGAGATCCTGCACCCAAAGTCCTTCACCTGACTTACAGCAGTCCTTGTCTGCCTTTCTGTCTTTCTCTTCTGAACTCAAAATCCACTGTTTCTTCACACACTTGCATGTGCAGGCACACCTGGTCCCTCCCAGTAGGGTAGGAGGGGGATTGCCTTCCCAAAGTTCTAATAGATAGATGGGTCAATCACACAACCTAGCCTACATCACAGAGTTGTTGTGAGGATAAAATGGAGGAGAGGAGAATGATGTAAGTCACTTTGGTATTTTGAGGAGAAAGGTGCGGTATAAATGAAGTAAGGGAGAAAGTAAAGAGACTACCTCCTAATAGTGAGGAAACATCGGGTGATTATTCTGAGTCCTCAACTAAGGATGATCAGTCAGTATCCAGAACATTAGATTTTTAAAAGGTCAAAAATAAAAATAAAGACCCAGACCCTGACAAAAGGACAAAACATTGAAGGCAATTTTTCTATCAAATTTCAATCACGTGATTAGGAAATGGCCACAAAGTGGCTCCCAGAATAGCCACAAAATTCAGTATGTGATTAACACATGGAATTCACTGCCACAGGAAGTGGTGGGTGCTACAAGCATGGACGGCTTCAAAAGGGAATTAGATAAGCATATGGAGCAGAGGTCCATCAGTGGCTATTAGCCACAAGGTATAGCTAGGGGCTCTGGGGCAAGTGATGCTCTGTCTTCTTGGTGCTTGGGGGGGGGTCAACAGTGGGAGGGCTTCTAATGTCCTGGCCCCACTGCTGGACCTCCTGATGGCACTGGTATTTCTGGCCACTGTGTGACACAGAGTGTTGGACTGGATGGGCCTTTGGCCTGATCCAACATTGGCATCTCTTATGTTCTTATGTTCTTATTCCTATTTGAAATGAATGGCTACAAAGTAAACCTCCTTACCTCTGGCTGGATTGAGCCCCCAGAGTTTAAAAGACTTTTGGTATTTCCCATTTAAGCTTGTAGCAAGAAATATAGAAGGCATCTTGTTTCTTAATTTAGAATGCTCTTCCCAGGAGGTTTTGTGCTTAAAGATAAATTGTGTGTTCTTGTGTCCTTGTAATACTGTCCTATCAATGTGCTACACAAAGCTTACTGCAGTATCATTAGTAGCATGCCCATCTGTATTAGATTATGTTCCCTTATAGCTCTTTAATGGTTTAGAAAAATGAGTGCCTTACTTAGTCCAGGATAAGAAACATGCTTTATTTTATACAGGTGATGATTTCTGAGCAGGGTCCTTTGGCAATATAATTCATTGCATATGAAGGTTTTAAAAAAACCCATTATTTTATTAATGGTATTAATGCACTTCATGGGTTGTTGGCAGGACTGAAAGCATCATATGAATGGATTTTATGCAGAATTCATGGAGCTTCAGCATGATTATGGATTACTACTGGCGTGAAAAACAACAGCCATCAGATACTAGTTTAAAGATGCATTTTCAGGAATGATATAACATGTTCCAGAAAACTGATTCTAGTCAACTAGTATGGAGGACATGTGTAAAGGGGGGGGGGGGAAATCAGGTGCTCTTTGGATGAAACAAAAAATGTAAGGCAGATATTAATCCTCGTAAAACTTTGGTGGCAGAACCGTTAGTCAAGGGGATTAAGACAAAGTGAAGATGTGTCAAAGCTTTAACTGATAGATGCTGTAAGATGAATAAGAAAATGTCAAGGATTTTAGAGGAAGCAAACACCTGTGAACAAAAAATGGTGTACATTTATATTTCACAAAACAAGTTCCAACATTAATCTTTGACTATGATGTCTGGCAATAAACTATGCCGGTGAAAATTTTGGTGTGATCCGTGGGAGTGCTATACACTTTTATAGCATGAAACTCCTGAATCTCAGCTGATCCAGGCTCCTTGTTCCTTGAACTACCCCCAAATGGATCCTCTGATAACTATTGTCATTTCCTGGCTTCAGCCACCTCTTCAACTAACATCCTGGAATGCTGCTTTTATATTTCTACCTCAGTGTCTGACCACAAGTTACACAGAGACTTCAACTTTCTATGAGCTTCTTTCCCTGTTTTCAATATGGCCCGTTTGCTGGTTAACCTAATTAAAGTTGAGGCCTTTGTCCAAAGAGGATTCCATTACAGACTGAGGTAACACAGGATGAAATGTTGTGAGGAGCTGGAAGGCAGCAACACACATCATTAACAACAATACTTTGCAATATGCACCTCAAGAGCAAAAGTACTAAGCTATGGAATATAATAACTTTTTATAAAAATTAAAAACAACAGTAATGGAACTTCAAGAAATACTGTTGAAGATCAGCATAAAATTCTAACTAAATTGGCAGCCAGGTACTCATCACATAAAATCTTGAAATTCTAACTGGAAAAGTCCCCCTGAACAGAACAATTTTAAACTCTCAATGGAATACTGACAAAGATGGTACAAGGTGAACCCCCAAAGGCTTTCCAAGCTGTAATATCATACTCAAATAGCCCTTCATTTTGTAACTTCCACCATACTTTGGACAGAGGTAGGTACAGAGAAGGATTCCAGGCGACATCTTCAGTGCCTATATGACTGCAAGTGATCCTTAAGGCTTTAAAAGGCCTGGAATCTTGCAGCCAGTAAGTATGATACTTTGGCAATACTGGGATTTTTACAATAAAGAGAGACGCCAACTGTAGGAAGAACCTGGGAAGTTTCACCACCTAACTCTACCACAGTTTTATCATCTACTAGCTGTTATATTTCCACCTGGATGGCTTCAATTTTTTGCTTCTTCTTCCCAGAGTGCCAGCTGTCCCACCAGGGACCCATACCCTATGTTGACTGAAATCAGCAGAAGCCTTGAGATCATGGTCTAAGACCATCTGCCCCCTCTTTTTAAACATCTAGTCTGATGAAGACTTCTGTAATACTGGAAAGCTCATGCACTGTGACTTGTCTTACTAAGCGATATTACATGATTTATTTTTAGTCGTGTGTATGTAATTTAAGGCATGAGTGATTGTAACCAGATAGCATGTAGGTTTGCCAACTTCCAGGTGGGGCTGGAGTTCTCCCAAATTACAAGAGAATGGCAGCGCCCAGAGTACTTATGGGACTATGTGTGCTAATACTTTGGAACTCTGAGGGGATGTTATGTACTAAGATGGCCGCAGCTGCACTAGCCAGGCCACACGGTCAAGCAGACCTTCAGTCCCTAAACAATAGCCACAGCGGATCCAAGTGTGCACCAATAAGGTCGCCCAGATCCTGATGTAGACCTATTATAGATGGGGTCCTGTAAATACAGCCTATCATGGGAATTCGGGGTGTGTTGGGTGTGAGCGTGGACACACATATAAGCAAGTCTCGGACTGGCTAGTTTATCTTTTCGTTCTGATGTAATCCAATAAACTTGAGCTGATTTCACTATGCTACCCCTGGAACTCCACTACATTATATATTTGCAGTCTGAGGTGCAAAAATGCAGTTTGTCCTCTCATGCAGTGCACCATCAGACTTCCCTGTTTCCAGGAATTCCCTTGCTGTGTCACAAGAGGGAGCAAAGTGCGTTTTTGCTCCTCAGGCTGCAAATACCTCTGCAGAAATGAGAGAAAGCAATGGAGAAATACACATGCAGGAGCGAGGAGACCCATTTGTGCGGATAATGTCTATGAGTTGTGTGAGTTGCAAGTAAAACTTGGTTAACTGAAGAGGAAGGAAAATGAAATATTCCCTTTTTTACAGCAAATCCACATTGTGAAAAAATACATGTTTAGCTCACAACAGTATGAATGAAAGAACAACTGGATAAAAAACAAACTGACCCTATTCCTATCTATGTTATGAAGATATTTTAAAGCAAGCTTTATAGAACTGTTCAGCTGCTGGGGTAGAATGCCCAGCTGACTCATCATCATTAGATTTTCTTCAGCTAGTCATTCTATCAATCTAGAAAGTGTCATGAGTGAAAGGTGGAAGAGTTAATAAGCAAACACAAAATTACAACTGGTGCCAGAGATAAAATTACTGCCATTGGAAGCAGTCACAAAGATCATGCAAGTAGTTCTACGAAGCCTATAAAGGCCCTTTGTCTGGGTACCAGTGACACAAATACAAGTGTTCTGTCCCAGCACACAAATCTGATAGTTTTCTGTTTCTTCAGCAGATGCATAAACGTAGTAATAGGAAAAGATGCCCTGTCAAAATGACAATGCGCATTGGTTCTGCCTATCTTGATGGCTTTGACAGGAGAACTTATCTAAAACTTGAGAAAAATTCTGCTACATATCGGCAGAGCTTCATCAATAAATAAAGAAGCTATCCACAAAGCAAGGTTCTTCTCTTAACATAAAATCCAATTTTCACAGTTAACTCTTAAATAAATGTATCCTTAATTAGTATTGCAGTAATGATGACTCACAGGGGTCAAAATTTAGAATAAATTATCAACCATATAGTGTGTTGTAGAAATGTTTTTTTTAAAAAAAATGATCCAGAAATGCCTCCATGATCCTCTTTGAGAATCACTTCAGAGGCTTGCAAGCACACTAAATCCTCTAGGGACCATCCTTTCAGGACAAGTGAGCCAACTTAACACACCAGTCTCTGCACAGTCCCCTGTCCATGAAGATGGAGCTGGTTGGGAGCTGTGCAATCTAAAGTCATTTTCTTGCTTTCACCATAGTCTCAGAAGAAAGGCTTCTTTCCCAAATGAAGCTGCCTTATACTGAATCAGACCCTTGGTATTGTCTACTCAGACTGGCAGCAGCTCTCCAGAGTCTCTGCTAGAGGTCTTTCACAGCACCTACTGCCCCATCCGGGGAGCTGCGGTGGCTCAAGTGGTTAAGACGCTGAACTGCAGGCTGTGGAAGGTCGGTAGTTCAGCAGTTCGAGACCCAGGTGCCGCATGATGGAGTGAGCTCCCATCTCTAGTTCCAGCTCCTGCCAACCTAGCAGTTCAAAAGCAAGAAATTGCAAGTAGATAAATAGGTACCACTTCGGTGGAAAGGTAACAGCGTTCCGTGCGCCTTGGTGTTTAGTCATGCCAGCCACATGACCACGGAAACGTCTTCGGACAGCGCTGGCTCTTCGGCTTTGAAACAGAGATGAGCACCGCAACCCTAGAGTTGGACTCGACTGGCTTTCGAGCAAGGGAACCTTTACCTTTACCTTTTTACTACCCCATCCTTTCTTCTGGAATGCTGGGGATTGAACCTAGGACCTTCTGCAGGCCAAACAAATGTACCGCCACTGAGCTACAGTCCTTCCCTGGTTCATTGTCTTTTACAGTGTCCACAAAACAGCACATTTGCTACCATGATAATATGCTCTTGTCCTGTGTTTTTCCCTTTGTTCCCTAAGTATTTCTACTGGACAAAATGCTTTCTTTATTTTAGAAAATATTTTCTTTAGAAAAACCATGTGTCACCTTGCTTGAGACAACTCACATCTGAAACAATAAAATACCAAGAAATAAGTAAAAACAAGCCAAGCCAATAAAAACATAAATAAAGAACTCAAAAGGTAATGCTGTTATTGTTTTCACTATAGTCATAGTGTTTCCCATTGGTCTTCAAATCTAGATCCACAGATCTTTAATTCATGGATGTTTGCATAAGTTTCTCTTTGTTTCTGAATACCTACCAACCTCAAAGTCCACAAGAAAGCAAAAGAGGTAGGTTTTTACAGCAAACAACCATCATTGGAACTGAGTCACCTTCATGATCCATTTTTAGCATATATGGACCTGCATGATCAATTTTTAGTATGTATATATATATGGTTCAGATTTTTCTTCATACTGTTTTAGAACATGCCTATCAGTGCTGCAGTCATGGGTGCATATATAGGTCCATAGCCTATTCCAAATCAGCTCATAGATTTGGAGGGAGGGGTGGGCTACTGATTATCCATATGCTGTTTAAATTGCATTTCTTATGTCTGGTTCTATGCCTTACAGTGCAAATCCCATGAAATGTTTTTAGCTGCTGTATTAGAAAACAAAAAGTAGTTTGTATCCCACAGCTAACTTGATGTCTGGTGCATGGCCACTGTGGCAGACAAATCTCAACTGAGTCCATTTGCCATTAACTGTCCTCTCTGAAGAACAGTGGTCTGCAGTGCTGTTTCCATCTGTTGGGTCAATCAATAGCCCATATGGACAACTATAAACAGCATGAAGGAGTCGATACCCAGCACTAAAGCAAAGGAAACGTACTCATTCATGCTGGCACCAGGATCCTTACATTTGATTATAAGAATCACTGTTCCAATGCCGAAATCCATGTTATAAGAATCACTGTTCCAATGCCGAAATCCATGTTATTAAGCCAACATGCTTCATATGGAGACTACAATGGTACACATCCCTGGGTGAAGTATATATCGGATTCATAACTTTCTTATAGGTGTTTCATCCTACAGATATGTATATTGGCATATCCAGGAATTTAATCTTTTTAAACTGTAATCCTAAAAAGATGTTCCTGGGAGTAAATCAAACCTATTTCTGAGTAGACCATCTTAGGTTTGCTTCCTTTTTGACACAGAAAATGCCCTACATGTGAAAATTAATTACATTACTTTACAGTGGCCACAAATAATGATTGCTTTGTAAATAGCCAGGCATCTTTACTGTTTGCCATCAAGTTGCAGCCATCTTATGGTGACCCTGTGGGGCTTTCAAGGCAAGAGACATTCAGAGGTGGTCTGCCACAGCCTGCCTCTCTGTAGCAACCCTGGTATTCTTTGGTGGTCTCTCATCCAAGAACTAACCATGGTGGATCCTGCTTAGCTTCCAAAATCTGCTGAGATCAGCCAACCTGGGTTTTCCAGGTCAGGGCCAGGCGTCTTACATGACTGTAACAGAGCCTATAAGGTCAGGTTCCATTGGCCCAATTTTCCAAGGTTATATTGCTGTTTTACAGGGTTTATAGATGACAACAATGAACTTGAGTTTCCTGAGTACTAGCAAAGATACAAAGTCTATAAATTCAGCAGCGGTAAGAGGAAAAACCAGTACTTCTCACTTAATACACTGACATGGAAATCCACAAGAGGCTTGATAGTACAGCGCTGTCAAGGTGTTTCCCTGTGAGATACTGTTGTCTACCTCACTCTGATTTCTGAAGTAATGTTGTAGGGTCTTAAGAAAAGCCCTGCAGTATCAGATCAAAAGTCCATCTAGTCCAGCATCTTGTTTCCCACTGTAGTCAAACAGTTGCTTTTGCAAGCAGGATGCATTGGTCAAAGCCTTCCCTGCTGTTGTTGCTCCAGAAGTGAAGAGTCAAATGCTTCTGAGAATGGTGGTTTCATTTAACTACAAAGGCTATCCAGTCAGCCATTTAGGGACTATCCTGCCTTACGGTCTATGCTATGCTTACCTCTGTAAGGGGTAAACAAGGACTAAAAGACTGAAGGTTTTTTTAAAAAAACCCCAATAAAGATGACAGAACATGGAAGTTTAAATGCTGCAAGACTGACTGATAGATGATTTGTCAAATGATTCAGAAAGTCGAAATGATTTGGGGGGAAATACTGGTACACGACAGTTCTGACCTTTGCTGTGAATATCAAGAACTGAACTGTCTATAAAAAGATCTGGAAAGAAACAATGAGACTCAGTAGGTATTATTTGTGTTTACATTAAGAGCATAAATATTATGTTGCTTAAATCATAGTGATAATGGCCCTACAAATTATTGAGCGTCTGAGTGCTAAACCAGGTTCAGATCCCTATCCTGCCATGGAAGAGCTCTGTGACCCTGGGCCAGAGACACTTGCTCAGCTGAACCTACTTCACAGGGTAGTTGTGAGGATAAAATGGAGGCAGGGAGAATCTTCAGTCCCCATTGAGGAAAATTGTATGGTACAAATAAAAATAAATATAGTTCCAAATAAGACTACTCAAGGTTACAACCCATCTTAACATAAACACATTCATGTGGAAACAAATTTCACACTAAGTCAAAAAAGGTATGTTTCGCATAAAAAGGAAGAATGAAATTACACATCAGATGGGGAGCAATCATTTTCTCTATTGATAAGGATAGGATTTGGAGCCACACTGGAAATCTCAATCAGTGGATTTTACAGGCTTTGTTATTTATTTGTACAAAGACCACCTTCAGCCAAGAGGAAAGCTGAGGTATAAATTTTTTTAAAAATAAAATTATTACACACTAGGAAGGCTCTTCTAGCTCTAGTTGTAATTTACCAGTGGAAGAAGGAACCTTGGGAGACAAGAGTTTTCTTTTTTCAAGGTTTCCAAAAGCCACTATTGAGGCATTCTATTCATATGTTAAAAAGCTAACATGATATAGTGGCTCAAATATTAGACCTAGACCTGGATGTGCTACATTCAAAAATGCATTTAACCATGAAGCTCTTCGGGCAACCATAGGGGAATTCACCATCTTTCAGCCTGACCTACTTTTACAGGGAGGTTGTGAAGACAAAATGGGATGACCCCATGAGTGTAACTTGAGCTCTTTAGAGGAAGGACAAGAAACAAACATGTTAGAGAAATACATGGATGATGCTGCATACAATGGCGGTAGATTGTCCTTCCAAATATAAGCCTCTGTTCCTTTACTTCTCGGGCAATTTCTGTTTTCTTGAAGAGATATGCATTGATAGCTCTAAATTGCCTTCTTCACGCACAACTGTATGAGCAAGCATAGATGTAAATTTTATGCAGACTGGAGAAATTAGTGTTCATGGTAGTAGGTGAAATAATAATCACAGGAGGCAATGTTCTGAGGTCAATTTATACACATCCACTAGTCTTCAGCTTACAGCATATTTTAAAAGAACAAGGAAAAATGGGTAATGCTTTAAATACTTAGTAAAAATCAAGTGCCTCTTCCTCCCCAGTCAGAAGAATGAGCCAGACACAGAAGTTTTGGGTAAACTAAGGGCCACTGTATTTAACATTAGCATGTTTAAACAGCAAGGGCTAACCAAGCCTGTGGCATGGTCAAGGCCAAGAGTCGATCTGAACCCCTCACTAACCATCTTATGGGTGATCCACCCTGCCCTAGGCTTGAGCCATCATGACGTGGCTCTAACCTGGCCAGCACAGCAGGTAAGCTATGCCCCTAGAAAACCAACCCCCAAGATGCACAACTTAAGGGGAGGATAAATCCCGGGCAGTCCCAAAAGGCAGCCAGCATTCTTTACCCCCGGGCTGCACAACCAAGGGTGATCCTACAAGGCCCCTAGTCCCCAAATGGGAGTGCTAAATGTTTCGTCCTGAGCTGAATATAAATTGTCCAACATAATCCAACCACCACAGGGACAAGCCCCTACTTAGGCCCTTGTGCACACTGGGAGGCCTAGCACATCCCACAGCCCTTGCCATAAATCTTCCAAAAAGATGTCCATACCTTTGTTTGAGACGTGGGTGCCATCATCCCTGTACAGGTCTGAAAACTGACCCATATACAAGGGTGAGGCAAAAAACAGCCCAAACCACCATCCAGAGCCTCCTTGATCTCCCTATTAACCTTGTGGTAAACTCTATCAATGTCCATAGGATCAGACACTCCATGCCAAACTAGTCATGGCATCATTGCTGACTATAATATCAAGGTCCCTAGTAGGGATGTGCATTCGGTTCGTCTGAACCAAATGCACCCCCCAAAATGGCCCATTCGGGCCCCTTTCGGGCTGCTGCGGACCGATTCAGATTCTCTGATTCGGCAGCAATTCAGCCCCATTATATCCTGGCAGCCCGAGAGAATGGGCGATACCTCGCCCGAAAGACCTCATCGAAGAGACCTTTGATGGGAACCCGGAGGGACTCTCCTATTTCGTGGTCTGAGTGATGACGTTTGTGGAGAGATCGGGCCACCTGTTCCCAGACGACAGCAGCCGAGTAGATGTGGTGATGGCTCGGCTCAGGGGCCCTGCGGCAGCTTGGTATGTGGGGCTGCACAACGCCCAGGGCCCGGAACTAATGAACCTGGATGCTTTTATGTGGGCGTTGCGAGCCCAGTTTGAAGACCGGAATGCTGGGCCCAAGGCGATGGCGTTCCTGTGAACCTTGAAACAAGGTCAGTGATCGGTGAGGGAATACTCCTCTGAGTTTAAGCTACACGTGGCCAAAGTGCAAACTTGGCCTGATCCTGTGCTGGCGGAACTATACAGAGTGGGACTGAATCCCGAAATACGGGTGAGTGCAGAGACCTGCCTGAACACCCTACACTTGGACATCGCGATGGCGGGAGACCGACCTACACCCCAAGCGGCAAAGGGGAAACCGATGCGGCAGGCAGAATCATCCCGGGAGCAGCTCATGCGGCAAGTGCTCTGCCTGAAGTGTGGGGAGTGGGGCCATTTTGCGGCTGACTGCGGCGGGAAGCAGGGGCCAAGCGAACCTGCGAAGGTGCGCCCGGCCATGCCAGCGAAAAAGCCAACAGGAAAACCAAAATATGCCAAAGCCCTGCAGGCAGCTCCCGAAGAAGGAGAGGCGGAATCCATTGGAGATGGCCCCGAGCTGGCGGAAAACGGATTGGTCCTGCTGTAAGAGACACAGAGAAGCAGGGCCCGATCCCAGAGGCGCCAAATGTGGTGAGCAGTTTTCCATCCTTGTTTTTTGTGACTGTGACTTTGATTAACCCCAGCCTCGGAATGCATATATGGGTGAGAGTCCTAATTGACTCGGGGTGTGGGAGGGATCTGATCAACCCCTCCCTGGTTACGGGGTTGGAGGCTGGGGCAGTAAAGTTGAAAGATCTCAATCTTTACACAAATGGATGGCTCTACAATGAAAGATCCGTGTGAGTACGAGACAGTGCCGTTGCAAATCGGGGTGGGGGATCACTGGGAGGACAGAGCATTTGTGATCACCTCAGCCGCCAGGTTCCCACTAGTACTTGGGGCCCCATGGCTGCACGGGCACGATCCCTACATCTTGTGGGACGAAGAGAAGGTGCAGTTCATTTCACCTAAGTGCCGAGACCACCGTTGGAACCCGGGATGGGGCAAGGAGCCAATAGCCGAAGGCCCTAGAGTATGTTTAGCTCAGGAGGAGCTGCTCGCCATTCCCCCTGAGTATCGGGATTTGGCTAGGGTGTTCGAGGAGGCGGAGGTGGATGAACTCCCCCCACATAGACATTCCGACTGTAGCATTGAACTGTTACCGGGGCAGAAACTTCCCAAGGGGCGCATTTATGCGATGGGACCAGCCGAAAAGGAGAAACTACGCAAGTTCATTGACAAGAACTTAGCCCGTGGGTTCATCCGACCGGCCTCGTCCCCCTACGCGGCCCCGGTACTGTTCCAAAAGGAAAAGGATGGGGGGCTGCAACTCTGCATGGGGTTTAAATGCAGTGTCTTCTACTAATGCCTATCCCATGCCATTAAAGACTTGCTCACTGAAGCGGCAAA
>NW_015168685.1:0-25486 GCF_001447785.1 Gekko japonicus
CTCTGCCCTTGTAACTTGTTTTATATGATTGAAAGGGCAGAAAGGGTCATGGTTTGAAATCTTTCGCTTTGACATTGGATGTAGAAGGCATGGCACGCTTCTTTTCCTTGGTTTCAACCAAGACCTTATCAAGTGGACCTTCACCAAAGAGCAGGCGTCCCGAAAATTTATCTGTGGATAAATTAGCCTTTGACAGGGGATCAACCTTCCACTGCTTAAGCCAAAGGTTCCGCCTCACCACTACATTGGCTGCCTGAGACCTGGCAGAAAACTGAAGACTGTCCTGTGAGGCATCAGAAGCAAACTGTGCAGCCCGTTTAATCTTAAGCAGCGACCTCTTTAAAGTGAGGGGTTCAGGATTTTGTTGTTGTAGAAGATCATCTGCCCAGATGACTATAGCACGTGTAAAATTAGAGAGGACAGCAGAAGCTCTTATTGCCAAGGAGGCTGCCTCATGGGCTTTTTTGAGCACAGTCTCATTTTTTCTGTCCACTGTATCTTTAAGGACGTTGTCCCCGTCCTTGGATAAAACAGCCCCAGAATGTAGGGCCACCACTGGTGCATCCACCAATGGCACCTTTAAGTCTTCCATAGTCTCATGTGCCAGACCATAGAACTTCTTTGCTATAGTATTCAGGGTAAAGTGCCCATTCTGACTTGATCACTTCTTGGAAATGCTTTGGGAAGGGGCAGCCAGTTCCTTTCCTGCTGGGCTTTTTGAAACCTCTTGCATCCAGGCTGTCTCTTGCCTCTGGAGTCTTTTTGTTCTCCTGACTCACTAGAATAGTTGAGAGTGGATATCAGCTTTGATAAGTGCTCAGGCTGGAATAATCCGGTAGAACTCTCTTTGGAGTATGAGTCTTCCCCCGACCACTCACCCTCCTCTTTGTGAATGGGTGAAAACAACAGAAAAGCTGTCCTCCCCCTCTGAAACCAGTCTGCGTTATGGTTGTTTCTTTCTATGACTCAACTTGAGTCTTTTTTAGAGGGAGGGGGGGAAGGAGTTGGAGATCCCATGACCTCTCTCCTATCTCTCCTTAACTGTCTCTTTTGTCTCCTTTTTATAGAGACCTCCTGCTCTGAAGAAGAGGCTGAAGATGAAAAGGAGCTTGTAGAAGCAGACACAGAAAATCTGGAGGTCCTGTGTCTCTCCTTGCCTTGGGGTTCCATGGACACCTCCCTGGAAGAACGTCCCCGGCCCCCAGCTATCATGTTGGAAGGGTTCATTTCCTCCTCTGACTATCTGAGGCTCGGCATGGAGGGTGTGGTGGCTGGGACTGATTGTGGAAACCAGGCCACCCTCCAGCTATTCACAGGCCAATCGCTAGGGGGCTGTCCATAAAACGTGAGGGGAAACGTAGTAACGGCCATGCTGGGCCCTGCTGCAGCAGGCCACCCCGTCATTTGGAGAGGGGAGGGCATGAACGGGGCTGTGTAGATAGTGTAGCCAGCCAGTCTGGGGTCTGCTCCCGACGGGGGGTCCTGCCAGTGTTCCCTGACTCCCCACTGTGAGGACCTCTCCCCTTCGGCTGTTTTTGGCCTCCTGGAGCCCTCCAGAGCCATCTGTGTCATCCCGGACCCTGGAAGCTGCGCTGGCCATCCGGCTTCCCGAGGCCTCTCCCCGTCTGGATTTCACTCCAGCTCGCAGCTGCAGCCTCTGATGTTTCCTCCCCTTTGTCTGAGGCCTCCGACGTAAGGTTTGCCCAAGGAGTGATCTCTTTTGTTTACAGCTCCTGGAGCTTTCTTAGATGCCTTGGAACCCATCAGTCTTTAGATATGCTGAATAGATAGCAGCTGCTGATCTGGTGAGTGGAGCTAGGCTCTAAGGACCTCCTGAAGCAGCAGGGCTATCGAAACTGGAAGGGCGCCCTCGCTCTATCCAAGTAGGCATACACAAAAATTTGCATAGCCCTGCCTGAAGGGAGAGGAGGCGTGACCTAACCGGTCTGGATGCCTTCCCCCACTGAAGGAGAACAACGTTGACGGTGGTGGCGGGTGTTCTGAAACCTATCTTGGAACCGTAGCCAGAGATACAGGTTGGTAGAAGGAAGACTGTAGATCCCAGGGCAAGGTGCCTGGCCAGTCCGTGGGTGAAGGCATGGCAGGGTAGGAGAACCATGGTCCTTGCGGTGGGCCCCACTGAAAAGGCATGGGTGGGACCCAAGTGTCAAAAGCTAGCTGCCAGAGTCAGGGGCTAGCTGCCAGAGTCAGGGGCGGTGACAGGGTACGAGGCTGAGGCGCTTTAGGAACCAAAGCCTTCGAAGGTGAAGAGCACTTGGTAGAAGAGTCCTTAGATCTAGACTTGGACTTGGACTTCTAAGACGAAGGTTCTGACAAAGTTCTCGGCACTGGAACTGATTTCAGTGCCAAAGAGATGTCCAGTTCTGAGAGGGATCTTGTGGATGTTGACCCCACTGAAGGAGTTCAGGTCCTAGCCTCTGGTGCCTTAACTCTCCAAGCAGGCTGATTTTTCTCCAGGGCCCCAAGCACTTGCTCCCATAAGAAAACTTTTAATCTAGAAACTCTCTCCTGGCGTACCTTTGGAGTAAACTGGCAGCAGATAATACAAGCCACTTACATTGTGAGACCCCCCCTGAGGCAAGTCAGGCAAGATCGTACAAGCTGCTGCATTGTGAGACTCCCTGAGGCAAGTCAATGTCCGTGGCTGTCCAACTGAGCCATCTTGGGTGCCACATTCAGTGCATTTTTTAAACAAAGCCATCTCAAAAGAAAATAGAAAATCTCACTGACGCTGAGGTAAATATCAAAGAACTAGACAAGCAAGGTCCTTTCTCCATGGTGGTGAAGGGAGGAGGGAGGGGAGGAGCGCTCTCCCCACCTCTGTCGCATGCCGGTTTGGGCGGGAAAAGCTGGCTCATGTCGGAGTGGAGGGGGAGTGCTACAAAACCTAGAAAGAACTAGAAATCTGTAGAATTTTTTCTCTGCTGCTGGCCAGCGTAGTCCCATGTGGGACTGCACAGGAGCCACAAAGATGAACAAGTAGAATCCAAAGGTGGAATAAAAACACACAGACACCTGGAATGGTGGTGCCGGCAGGTGTTCTCAAGTTGCAGTGACCTACAGCAACCCCGTAGGGTTTCTGGGGCGAGATGGAAAACTGGCGACTTGCCATTGCCCGCCTCTGCATAGCCACCCCGGACTTCCTTGCCGATCTCCCATCCAAATACCAACCAGGCCAACCCTGCTGAGCTTCCGAGACCTGACGAGGTCGGGCTAGCCTGGGCTACCCAGATCACGGCATGGCGTAAGGGACAATTAACCTTTTCCCCACAGGCTTGGGAAGCAAACTTTAATCAGGAAAACAGCCCAGAAAGGATTAAACTCTCTCCACTGATCGCCAAGCTGATTAAAATGGAACACCCAGCCCCATCCTGCAGTCTATCCTGCAGTCATGTCTAGTCTGGGCCTGAGGATCAAGCCCCAAGAGCAGGGAAGGAAGCCCTGGATTCTGCAGTGGTCACCTGCTTTCCTTGAAGAAGAGTCTTCTTGGGTCACCTTAAAAATTCTGACACCACTTCACCAAAACAAATCGGCACAACTAGCGCAGTAGAACCTGCTCTCTTCTGGTACATTTCCTCTTGGGAAGCCACCACCATCTCCAGAAAGAGGCCACAGCAGGCCCTCCCCCCATCTGCAGGACCTAGGGTTGCCAACATCCCGGCGGGGACTGGAGCTCTCCAGAAATTACCACGCATTCCACACTACAGAGATCACTTCCAATGGAGAAAATGGCTGCTTTGGAGGGTGGACTCTATGAAATCATACCTAGCTCAGGTCTCTTTTGTCCCCAAACCGTACTTTTCCCAGGATCCACCCCCCCAAACCACCAGGAGTTGGCAACTCTAAATCTGCCCTATAAGGTCTAGCTGACTGAACAATTGGGGTGTGTGTGTTTGTCCTCTCCTTTGCTTTTCACTTCACATTCAGCTGAGCAACAGTAGATCTTAACAGTAGCAATGCTGAGGCACCAGAGAGTCAGTGTGGTGTAGTGGGTAAGAGCAGAAGACACTAATCTGGAGAGCCAGGTTCGATTCCCCACTCCTCCACATGAGGTCTTGCTGGGTGACCTTGGGCCAGTCACAGTTCTCTCAGCGCCGCCTACCTCACGAGCAGTGTTCCCTCTAAGCTGAGTTAGTGGGAGCTAGCTCACAGTTTTTTAGCCTCCAGCTCACACATTTTTGCCTTAGCTCAGGGAGGATGGCTCCAGAGCAAACTAACTGATGCAGGAGCCAAATTGCCCGCTCACAACTTTAATGCCAGTAGCTCACATAGACCCTGGTCACATGAAAGGTTGCTGGCCCTTCAGAGGAACTGATTTCGTTCTTCCCAGGAGCTGTGAGGAGGGAGATATCCTGTTTTGGCTCCACCTCCTGAGGCAGCCATTTGGGATTTGGCTCCAACTCCTGTGGTCGCCATTTTGGGCTGGTGCTCTCCAGTGTGGGATGATGCTGGACTAGATGGACCACTGGTCTGATCCAGCAGGGCTCTTATGTTAATCATTAGGAGGAGGGGCTCTGGCTCAGTAGTAGAGCGTCTGCTTGGCCCAGAGAAGGTCTCAGGTTCACTCCTCAGCCTCTCCAGTTAAGAATCAGGTGGATGATACCTAGATGGCCCAGGCTAGACCAATCTTGTCAGATCTTGGAAGCTAAGCAGGGCTGGTCCTGGTCAGCATTTGGATGGGAGACCACCAAGAAGTCCAGCGTCGCTATGCAGAGGCAGGCAATGGCAAACCACCCCCTTTCCAGCTCTTGCCTTGGAAACCCTATGGGATTGCCATGAACCAGCTGTGACTTGACAGCAGTTTCCACCACCACTAGGTGATGTGAAACCGTGGAAAACCACTGGGTTTCTGAAGAGACCAGGTGCCCCAATATGGTGCCAGTGGGCACCATGGTGCCTGCCAAGTTTTGCAGAAAGTAGGCAAGGCTGGTAAGGCAAAGCTTGGTACTGGCTGCCCTCTATCAAATGATAAGGCTTTCCAGTGTAGAAGGCAGAGGACTGGTAAGGACCTGGGCTTTTCTTAGACAATATGTCATTTCACACACACACACACACACACACACACACACACCCTTCATGATTTCGTGAGGAGGGAGATATCCTGTTTTGGCTCCACCTCCTGAGGCAGCCATTTGGGATTTGGCTCCAACTCCTGTGGTCGCCATTTTGGGCTGGTGCTCATGAGCCTCAAAATTCCAAAGGTGCCCATATGCTCAACAAGATCAGGGACCTATAGAACAGCCAATACTGACCTTGGTGGACCAATGGTCTGATACAGTTATAAGGCAGCTTCATGCAAGCGGGGGGAAGGGGAGGGAGAGAGGAAAAAATGGTTTGTATTGGGGTTGGGGCAGAAGTACGGAATAAGCATCTGCCGAGACTGTAATTGCATTTGCTTTATGCATGGGATAGAGCAGGTAGAGAAAGAAGTCCTTTTCTCCCTTTCTCACAATACAAGAACTCGTGGGCACTCAATGAAATTGCTGAGCAGTTGGGTTAGAACAGATGAAAGGAAGTCCTTCTTCACCCAAAGAGTGATTAACACGTGGAATTCACTGCCAAAGGAGGTGGTGGCGGCTACAAGCATGGACGGCTTCAAGGGGGAATTGGATAAACATATGGAGCAGAAGTCCATCAGTGGCTATTAGCCACAAGGTACAGATAGGAACTCTAGGTCTGGGGCAAGTGAAACACTGTAATCTTGGTGCTGGGGGGGGCAACAGTGGGAGGGCTTCTAGTGTTCTGGCCCCACTGCTGGACCTCCTGATGGCACCTGGTATTTTTGGCCACTGTGTGACAGAGAGTTGGACTGGATGGGCCATTGGCCTGATCCAACATTGGCTTCTTTTATGTTCTTATGTACAGCTGGGCACTGGTGGGCTGGCAGGATGGGTCTGTGGGATGGGGTGTGTGGGCTACTTCCCTCCCATGATGAGCACCTTTGGCTTTCACCTTCATGGTGCAGATGGGTGGCACAGAGAGACCACCAGACTACACCTTCCCAGCCGGGAGAGGTGCTGAGAACTCATACCCAGGGGTGACGTTGGGGGGGGCCCTCGGGTGAGGAGCCCAGTGGTTTGGCCACTGTGCCTGGTTGTGGCAGATGGACCACGGGTGGCTCAGAGCGCCGAGACGTGATGAGAAATACCGCACCCAGGGGTGAGGCTGGGGGTCCTCTCTGACTGCCGCAGAGAGACAGTCCCCCTCACGGCCCTGAAGAAACAGCACAGCAGTGGACACGGTAGAATAACCTCTGCCTCGAAGAGTGAAAGAAATCGAGTGTGGTTTGTCCACATATATTCCCCTCAAAAGGAGGCTCTCTCTGGTTGGCAGCCAGAGCAGCCAATCGAGCTTGGGAGTGCTCAGATTGGTGCTTTCTCAGGTCACATGGCCAGGAGAGCAACCCCCCCCCAAAAAAAAACCACCCCAGTTGCCAGGGCTCCCACCAAAACATTCCTCTCCAGTCAAAACCATCTATGGCTACAAGCTGACTGATCGGTGACAGGTGTGTGGCTGAGGAAGGGGCGGGGAATGACCAGAGCAGAAAAGTGGGTAGGTTCATGGGTGGGTGAGGGACCATCCATCCAAATTCAGTTCGTACTTTGGTCCGTGCCCATCCCTACTTGGGAGGAGCAGAACCAGGGATGCCAGCCTCCAGGTGGGACCTGGGGATCTCCCAGAATTACAGCTCATCTCCAAACTACAGCGATAGGTTCCCCTGGAGAAAATGGAGGCTTTGGAGGGTGGGCTTTCTGGCACTGTGCCCCACTGAGGTCCCTCAGTCCTCCCCAGGCTCCACCCCCAAATCTCCAGGAGTTTCCCCGCCTGGATCTGGCAACCCTACCCCCCACCCCCGCCAGCGGCCATGGGGGTGGGGGGTGACACCTGGTAACCCTAAAAAGAATGGAAGAGAACTACCGGGGCTGTGGGAAACACAGATGAAGGCTTGGGGTGGAGGGCGGGAACGGACAGAAGCTCAGGGGCAGAACAGGCGCCGGCAGCCAGTCCCAACTTCTCCGATAACAGGATATGGGGAAAGAGCTTGCAACAGCCAGATGGGCTGACTCAGTAGGCTCCCTCAGTGTTGCAATAAAATTTGTCCAATGCCAAGTATTTTAAGAATGCTGGACTCGTCGACCTCGTTAAGGCGATCGTGTAAGGAACAGGCAGCTTTGCTAGAAAGCGCTGTCGGCTCCCATTGTTCATGTTGGCTTAAAAAGCATAGGGAGAAGTTTGTTTTTCGAAAGCACATCTTGAGTAGCGAATAAGCCCTCAGCAAGCAGACAGGGAAGGATTGAGAAACTGTTGGGGAAAAGGCATGGGGAAATACCTTGCCTTTCTCCCCAGTGGGGAACCAAATCTGCAAACATCGTTCGTCTTGCCTTCACTTTGTCGTCACAACAACCCTGCGAGGCAGGTCAGGCTGAGGGTGGCCGCAGATCACCCACTGAACTTCCATGGCATGAGTGGGTCTCCCAGATACTAGTCTGACACAACCACTATGCCCACACTGGTTCTCTGAACTTTTAATAGTTGCTCGCTAGCTTTTGGTGTGGGGGGGGGGGGGGGGGAGAAGCAAAGAGTCCTCTGCACACGGTTGGAAACGCAGCTTCTCCTCGACCCAGCTTTTTTGTTTCAAAAGCCCACAATGCAAAAGGCAGGGCTATCGTCTTTAATCCTGAGGTTGAGAACACGGAGCGGTTGTTCCAGGTTGCGCAGACTTCTCTCCAGCCTCCCCAATTAAAAGATTATTCAAATAACAGAGAGCACAGTTTACAGGTGGGGGGGGGTTGGACACCTTGTAAAATGGGAAATGCTGTGGCCCAAGGCGATTGGGAAATTCTGCATAGCAGGCAGGCAGGCAGTGTTACACCGCCTTGGCATTTCCACCCGCTGACAGCTCCGCTTCAAGACAGAGAGCTCTGCCGACAGTCGCCACGGAAGCAGAGCGCGCGAATAGGGTGCATGCAATCAGCGCACATGCCCAGTCACACAAACAGCACGTGTTTTCCCTTGCACTCCAATCCCGTAGCGGTAGAAAAGAGTAAGAGTCCAGTGGCACCTTAAAAAGGTAAAGGTTCCCTTGCTTGAAAGCCAGTCCAATCCGACTCTAGGGTTGTGGTGCTCATCTCCGTCCCAAAGCCGAAGAGCCAGCGCTGTCCGAAGACATGTTACCTTCTCACTGAAGTGGTACCTATTTATCTACTTGCAATTTCTTGCTTTCGAATTGCTAGGTTGGCAGGAGCTGGAGCTAGAGACGGGAGCTCACTCCGTCATGCGGCAGACCCAGGTCTCGAACTGCTGAACTACTGACCTTCCACAGCCTGCAGTTCAGCGTCTTAACCACTTGAGCCACCGCAGCTCCTTAAAGACTAACAAAATTTGTGGCAGGGCGTGAGCTGTCGTGAGTCACTGCTCACTTCTTCGGGTACAGCTAGAACATGAGTCCATCGGTCTAACTCCAATCTCACGTAGGCATTTTATACACAATGGTTCTCTAAGGCCGTCGTCTTTCACAAACTACTCAACTCCTGGCCCCAACTCCCCTTCTGTATCCTTACAGAGAAACAGAGCTTCTGAATCAGGAAGTCCATGGTTCGAATCTCACCTCTGCAATCAGCTGCAAGCCAGGCTCAACTTCAAAACCCCGCCCCGGAACCCTGTAACTTAGCTAGCTGGGTTCCAGTCCAGTAGCACCAAGATTTTTAGGGGCCTGAGCTTCCCAGAGTCAAAGCTCCCTTTGTCAGATAATCAGGGTTTCCACTCCATGAGGCTGAACGTGGCGCCTTCCGTGAAGTTGTTGGCAGCCGGCAGCCGGGCTGGTGGGCAGTAGAACAGCGAGACTCCAGCCCAGGGCTGCGATCACGCACACTAAATCTTCCGCTTCCAATGCACTTTCAAACTGGATTTTACTGTCTGAACTGGCAAAAGTGCAATGAAAGTGGATTATTTAGAGCGGAGGTGTCGAACGCATTTGTTACGAGGGCCAGACCTGACATAAATGGCACTTTGTCAGGCCGGGCCACGAGTGCCATAAAACGTACTACCAGGTACCGGAGATATAAACTATATAAAGGACAGCAGCTCATAAGCTCTGAGTTGGTATATCCTCACTCCAAGACCCCGTGAGCTGGGAGGAGGGTGCAGAGGAAAACCCACACAGGTGGACTAAAGAGCCAGCAGTGCAGCACTGGGCAGGCGTCCCCACACTCCTTGACTGCTGCAGACAAGGTTGTTCCGCTGAAGCCACAATCGGAGTCGGTTTGCCCATTCCCCTCCCTGAGCAGCCTCCTATTCCCTCCCTTGCACCAGTGGCTTGCGGACCGCATCACAGCCCTGGAAAGGCCGGTTCTGGCCCCCGGGCCTTATGTTTGACACCCCTGATTTAGAGTGTGTGATCGCAGCCCAGCAGTGCCTAAGATACCAACAAGATTGGGGGGGGGGGGAATGACCTTTCAGGAGTCAACACTCCCTTCGTCAGGTACCTCAGTTAATAATACAGACCAGCCTTGCGTCATCTCACCACCATTCTTAAACATGACAGCCCTGTACAAGATGCACTTTGAACCCTCAAAAGTGCAGGAAAAACATAAGAACATAAGAGATGCCAATGTTGGATCAGGCCAAAGGCCCATCCAGTCCAACACTCTGTATCACACAGTGGCCAGAAATACCAGTGCCATCAGGAGGTCCACCAGTGGGGCCAGGACATTAGAAGCCCTCCCACTGTTGACCCCCCCAAGCACCAAGATGACAGAGCATCACTTGCCACAGAGTCCCTATCTATACCTTGTGGCTAATAGCCACTGATGGACCTCTGCTCCATATGCTTATCTAATTCCCTTTTGAAGCCGTCGATGCTTGTAGCCGCCACCACTTCCTGTGGCAGTGAATTCCAAGTGTTAATCACTCTTTGGGTGAAGAAGTACTTCCTTTTATCCGTTCTAACCCGACCGCTCTGCAATTTCATGGAGTGCCCACGGGTTCTTGTATTGTGAGAAAGGGAGAAAATTACTTCTTTCTCTACCTGCTCTTTCCCATGCATAATCTTATAAACCTCAATCATGTCACCCCTCAGTCGTCGTTTCTCCAAGCTAAAGAGCCCTAAGCGCCTTAACCGTTCCTCATAGGGAAAGTGTTCCAACCCTTTTATCATTCGAGTTGCTCTTTTCTGCACTTTTTCCAAAGCTATAATATCCTTTTTAAGGTGTGGTGACCAGAACTGCACACAGTATTCCAAATGAGGTCTCACCATTGATTTATATAGGGGCATTATTATATTGGCTGATCTGTTTTCAATACCCTTCCTAATAATCCCCAGCATAGCATTGGCCTTCTTTATTGCAGTCACACACTGTCTCGACATTTTCAGTGAGTTATCTACTACAACTCCAAGATCTCTCTCTTGATCAGTCTCTGCCAGTTCAGACCCCATCAACGTGTATATAGCCCTCTGCTATCACACTGAGTTTTATTCTAGCCTCTAATAATAATAAATATCATAGGGCAGTGGATGTAGTACAGCCAGGACATCCAAAGATTGTCTGGCAGCATAAGACTCTAGCTCATTTTCTGGTGGGCTGGGTTTATTTTGGGGGGCCGAGAGAACTGTGACTGACCCAAGGTCACCTGGCCGGCTTCCAGTGGAGCAGCGGGGAATCTAGCCTCTGAACAGGACTAGTCGCTTGGAGGCGGACCTTCCACGGAGCGAAATCCATCACTCTGCTCCAGCACACACACTCCTGCCAGGTAGGGCACAACGTCTGCGATTTCGCAAGAGGGAAACTTGGGTCGTGAACGAAGTGGCCCAGGCTCTCCAGCAGCTTGGTGGCAGCGGCGGTGGCACACGCAGCCAACTCTAGTTCTGACTTTCTTGTGCCACAGGGAGGGGGGGGAGCACAAGGCACAGGAAGCTGGAGGGGGGGCTCTCAGGCACAGAACACCGTCAGTCCCCTTAACCGAGCACTGGACCCTCCCAGATGCACCATGAGAAAGAAGGGGGCCGCTGCCGAAGCGGAGGGCCCAGTGCTCAACTTAGGGGCCTGGCGCCTACTTGACTTCATCCCACTGCCGCTGCCAGAGTTGGCCCGGCCGTCCCTCCCTCCCAAGGCTGCTGGCTCCCAGCTCTGCTGGAACGATGCCTTACAAGATGTCACAGAGGGAGGCAGGCAAGTGTACATCAAGTTCCTGCCAAAGTGACACATCGCTAGCTAGCTAGGGCCCTCCTCCCTTTGATGAGCAGAATGAGGCAACTCTGAATTCACATGCATGTAAAACTTGGGGGAGTCCTTAGGGGATCAGTATGTGCCAATGCTCATATATGAGACGGGGGGGGGGGGGGAGAATGAGCCCCAGGGCTATTTATTTACTTAGGACATTTATGCGCCACCTCTCCAGAGACCTGAGAAGACGAGACTCACTGGAAAAGACAATAATGCTAGGAAAAGTCAAAGGCAGCAGGAAAAGAGGGAAGACCCAACATGAGATGGGTTGACTCCATCGAGAAAGCCAAGGCCCTCCCATCTGCAAGATCTGAGAATGACTGCTAATGATAGGACGTTTTGGGGGACATTCATTCACAGGGTCGCCATGCGTCGGAAGCCACTTGACGGCACACAGCCGGGTCTCTGGAGCGTGTGAGTTGTAAAACGGGATAGAACTGTAAAACTCATTAAAATTAAGTAAAGGTTTCCCTTGCTCGAAAGCCAGTCGAGTCCGACTCTAGGGCTGCGGTGCTCATCTCCGTTTCAAAGCTGAAGAGCCAGCGCTGTCCGAAGACGTTTCCATGGTCATGTGGCCGGCATGACTAAACACTGAGGCGCACGGAACGCTGTTACCTTCCCACCGAAGTGGTACCTATTTATCTACTTGTAATTTCTTGCTTTCGAACTGCTAGGTTGGCAGGAGCTGGAACTAGAGACGGGAGCTCACTCCGTCATGCGGCAACCTGGGTCTCGAACTGCTGAACTACTGACCTTCCACAGCCTGCAGTTCAGCGTCTTAACCACTTGAGCCACCGCAGCTCCTTCATTAAAATTAACCAACCATTAAAAAAAACAAAAAACCAGTCCTCAGGCTAAAAGCAATTTAACAAGATGCACTGCCAAGAAAAGTATCAGCCTACAGGTCTAGTTTCATATACAACTGTCATGTTCTATATCTTTTTAAAGATAATTTGGTAATTTCAAAATAGCACCAGACACATAACTACGATAGCCATAAACATGATGGGCAAGAGGAGTCATAATTTTAAAAACCTTTTCTAATCTTCAGTTAAGAGACCTTTAAAAAAACAACAGGCAATAGGTTAATGACCCTTTGTTGTACTATATTCTTGCTTTCTTGTTTAGTAACACGAGAAGAAACAAAAAACAGAGTTTATGCCAACCACATCTGTAATTAGCTGAGTTTGTTTCATTAGTCACAAGGAAGACTTTCCCCTCCCTCCCTCAATAAATGAAAAGGGAAAAAATGTTTTAACTTTACTCACTCCTTGGAGTTTGTTCGCACTGAAGAAGGGCCACGAGATGTTATGTGAAATGTTTTCTTGCATGCCACAGTTCTTGCAACAAGCAAACCATTATAATATGTGACCAACATAACATTATCTGAGACTGTCATCATGAACAATCTGATATTTAAATGCACACACTACTGCTTTCATTTGAAAGACAGAGGCCCTTTTCAAACTGCCTTTGTATTCCATTTTAGTAACTGGTCGCTAATGGATTTTTTCCTGACATTTCAGACAGACCCGTTTTAGTAACTGCCTGCTAGCTGAATTTATGTACCTGTTCATACAAACCTGCTTGCTTCAGGTTAGCAAAGCATGGATGAGCTGCTTTTGAGGGAAACTGCCTTCTCCATTTTCAATCCTTTCGTTGCGCTTTTGAATCGCTGTGGTGTACTGTTTAAAATGTCTATAACGCTTCCTACATCGCCGCTTTCCCCTCCACCCTTTTTCACTGCACAATCCTTCTCTGACTTTTTTTAACATTTTAAGGTGAACACTGTAGCACTGAACCGCTATAGCACTTCAGCGTTATAGCGGCACCGTTGAGATGCATTGATGATGGTGCCGATATAGCGCTAAAGTGCTACAGAGGTTTAGTGCTATAGCGCTCACCTTAGAACGTTTTTTAAAAGGTCCGAGGAAGCGCAGCGAACGGAAAGAAATTCGCTGTATGAAACTCCCGTCCTTGTATCACTTTACTCGAAATTGGGCCAACAAAGAAGAGCATCTGATTTAGAACGGTAATGTGAAAAGAGACAGTAATATATTTACATATTAGAGCCTTTAAGGTTGGTTGATTATTAGTAACTCCAAGCTGGGTACAGATCAAGAGGGTGTCGAATCAGAGATATTTCTCTGCTAGTTTCCAGTCCCCTTTCTGGAAGCATCTGAGAAACTTCCATCAGTTTCTCCTGTGCTGCCTCAAGAAACTGGGGCAGTAGTCAAACACAACATGTCTGCTCATCACCGAGAACAACTTGGAGGAAAAGGGTTGGGGGGTGGGGAGACCATGACAAGTCATTTGCAAATGTAGATCCACTAAAAAGCATACAATCAGCACAAGATATTGTCAGTACGAGGCTATTTAGAGTATGCCATTTATCGGAAACGCAGGGGATAATACCCCATGGGAAAATGCGACTGTCCTAAAAGAGAACAAGGAAGCAGAGAAAGCAGAAGTCCTGTCAGTTGATGACACTGTTATTCTTGAAACCGAGACTGGGAAATGTTAACGAACTGTGTAGGTCAGGGGATGTGATGCAACATTCATTAATATGAAACGTTGTTATTGCTGTTATTATTCAAAACATTTCTGTGCTGTCTTTCCACCCGATTAGGGCCCCCAAAGCAGTGAACGGGAAAACCTTTTTAAAACCAGCATTTAAAAATATGAAATAATTCAATAAAAACGTATAAATACATAACCGTGTGCGCATTAAGTGCTGTCAAATCGCTTCCGACTTATGGCGACCCTATGAATTATGTCCTCCAAAGTGTCCCATAAGCATACAACTCCAATAACTGTTATTGTGGATATGCCAAACAAAACAACCCCCCCCCAACATTTAATATTAAAATGCATACTTATTGTTTTCATTTGAAAGACAGTAATATATTATTTGGGAACGCGGTGGATCAGAAATTATGATGCTGAGCTGTAGACCGGCAGGCCTGTAGTTTGGCAGTTCGAGACTCTAGTGCCACGCGACGGAGTGAGCTCCCATCTCTGGCCCCAGCTGCTGCCAACTTAGCAGTTCAAAAGCAAGAAACCGCAAGTCGATAAATAGGTACTGCTTCGGTGGGAAGGTAACAGCGTTGTGCGAGCCTCAGCATTTAGTCACGCTGGCAACATGACCACAGAAGTCTTGGGACAGCGCTGGCTCTTCGGCTTGGAAACGGAGATGAGCACTGCCCCCTAGAGTCAGATTCGACTGGCTTTCCAGAAAGGGAAACCTTTAATACATTATTAGACCCCCCCCCCCACTGGAGTATACCAAACAAAACGAAAAAGAAACTACCACTGGCAGAAGACAGACAAATCTGACAAAAGAAACTATTTTCTCTGAAAAAGGGTAACAGATGTGGGTTGAAAAGAAACAAATCTTTAGGAGTGTTGCCAGAGTCAAGCCTCAGTTTCCACGGGCAAAATACTTCCCACATAGACTTGATGCAAAACTATAATGGGCACATCCATTCATTTGTGCATGTCTATTAATGAACTGTCACATGAGTCCCATTTTCTTTGCCAGAAAATTTTTTCTTCACGGATTCAGTGGCATCGGTGGACATGATGTTCACTTATACTGATACTGGGGCAAGAAGTATTTTTGGATTCGTAATTTAAGAGAGAAAAAATGGTCTAAGAACAATAATTAAAATTCTCAAGGTTACAAAGCTATTACAATTAGCCACAGCTTTTTAGGACATAATGAATCTTAACTACTTGGGCCACGTTTATTATTTTGGTAGGAAATACACTTTTTTTGTGTGTGAACAGAACAGATCAATGTACAGTGTTCCCTCTAAGCTGAGTTAGTGTGAACCAGCTCACAGTTTTTTAACCTCTGGCTCAGACATTTTTGTCTTAGCTCAGGAAGGATGGCTCCAGAGCAAACTAGTTTATGCAGTAGCCAAATCGCTCGCTCACAACTTTAATGCCAGTAGCTCAGAAAGTAAAATATTTTGCTCATGAGACTCCACGGCTTAGAGGGAACATTGCACTAGAGTGCAAATAAGATCAGCTGAAAGACAAAACATGATGTAACGATGCTTGCACATGGCACGTTATTAGTCACTGCAGCATTAACCCCGAAGAAACAACATGGGGCAACTCGTATCAGGCGGATGATCTTACAGTAACATTCCAGCTGGACCATTATCACTCCTATCGATCTGTGGCTCGGAATGCACGAGGACACCCACACCATCCTGCACGAGTGGTGGCCACACCGCATTTGGAGTGGCAGAGTCCCAAGAGACCAGCAGTAAACAAGTCATCAGTGGGGCATCACACAGTGGCATGGCATCCAAACACTCCCTCAAGCCATGACCGACTTAAACACTCCCTCGAGCCATGACCGACTTATACTGTCTCGTCGCAAATGTACAGATAAACCACCAAGTGCTAGGGAAGGGCAGAAATCTCAGACCGGGGTAGACACGAATTAAGAGTCTACTTTCAGCAGTTCGGCTAATGGCTTTGGGTTTGGTTTTACAAACGTGGTCCATTTGGATCAAGCGGCCCTGAAACGGTCGTTTTTATCCGCCTTATCTGCGACAACGTTGCCTTCCGGGGTGGCTGCCGGCCTCCGTCAGGAGCGCGTAAACAGACATTAGAGATCACCCTATTGTTAGGAATAATGACACCAGCCCAGTGCTATCAGCGATGATAAGAATGATGCAACGTATCTTGTAGGGTATATTATTGGGCCCTGCCCAGATATAGCATTCTATTCACCCCCACGATATAAGGCTTGACAGTCCTTTCTGAAAGTGTCACAATGGCCCAGTGTAACCCCGGAAGAAGAGGGGCTGTCGTTCAGTGGCAGGATATACCCTTTGCCATACAAAAGATTCCAGATTCAGTCCCTATCAGGACATAACTAGAGTCTGCAGGATTAGACCGGTGGTCCATCTAGCCCCACATCCTGTTTCACACAGCGGCCAAGCAGTTGCTCTTGGACGTCCTTCAAAGCAGGGCACAGAGCCTGGACCTGGGTAGCCCAGGCAAGCCTGATCGCGTCAGATCTCGGAAGCGAAGCAGGGTTGACTCTGGCAAGTACTTGGGTGGGAGGCCTTCTTGGAATACCAGCAGTCGGAAGGACAGGGGCAGGCTTTATTTAGCCAACTCTCTGAATATCCTCCAGGCCCCCAGTAGGGGTCAGTCTCCAGAGGTCACCATGACTTCCAGGTGCACACACACTCACTCACACACACACACACACCTGGAAAAAATACCAAAAAAAGAGCAGGGCACAGAGGCCAAAGCCTTCCCCTGACGTTCACTCTGAGCACTTATACTCGAAGGTCTGCTACCTCTGTATAAATATGGAGGTTCCCTTTATTTGCCATTACTAGTTTCAGAGCTCAAGTGGTTAAGACGCTGAACTGCAGGCTGTGGAAGGTCAGCAGTTCAGCAGTTTGAGACCCGAGTTGCCACATGACGGAGTGAGTTCCCGTCTCTAGTTCCAGCTCCTGCCAACCTAGCAGTTCGAAAGCAAGAAATTGCAAGTAGATAAATAGGTACCGCTTTGGTGGGAAAGTAACAGTGTTCCGTGCGCCTTGGTGTTTAGTCATGCCAGCCACATGACCATGGAAACGTCTTCGGACAGCGCTGGCTCTTCGGCTTTGAAACGGAGATGAGCACCGCAACCCTAGAGTCGGACTCGACTGGCTTTCAAGCAAGGGAACCTTTACCTTTACCTAGTTTCAGAGGACAGCCATTATTGGCCTGCAGTAGAGCAGTTAAATTTGAGTCCGGTAGCACCTTAGAAACCAACGAGAGTTTCAGGATAGAAGCTTTCAAGAGTCAAAAATCCCACCCTGACCTGGGTAGCCCAGGCAAGCCCGATCTTGTCAGATCTCGGAAGCTAAGCAGGGTAAACCCTGGCAAGTATTTGGATGGGAAACCTCCAGAGAATACCAGGGCCGGGGAGACCAGAGGCAGGCTACTTCTCTGAATGCCCCAGTAGAAGTTGCTAGAGGTCGCCATGACATCCAGGCAAGGGCACACACATGCACACAGAAATGCAAAAATATGCCCCCTCCCCCAATCCCTTCGTCAGACATCTCCGACTCTCAAAAGCTTCTACCCCGAAACTCTTGTTGGTCTCTGAGGCACTACTGGGCTTGAATCTGTTCTCTACAACTAGCAGCCATTGACAGACCTCTCCTCCACGAATCTGTCCCCGGCATCTCCCCCTACAGGATCTCTAAGGATGGGAAAGACCTTTCTTTATCCAAGATGTGGAGAGCCACCGGCGGTCCAAGGACCCAACAGACAGCAAGGCAGACCACCAGAAGACAGATTCATACATGTTGTCTCCAGCGTATTCACCAAGAACAGCCATACATTTTCTCTCTCTCACACACACACACACACCCTACTACCAGAACTGAAGTTCCTTTAGACATCCCCCATCTCTGCATAAATAGTTCACAGACCAAGTCAGAGAGGAATTCAGGGCAGGCCCACCAGTTTGGTGTAGTGGTTAGGAGCGCAGACTCTAATCTGGGAGAGCCAGGTTTGATTCCCCACGCCTCCACATGCAGCTGCCAGTGTGACCTTGGGTCAGTCACAAGTTCCTTCAGAGCTGTTCTCTCACGAGTTTTTCAAAGAGCTCTCTCAGCCCTGCCTACCTCACAGGGTTTCTGTTGCAGGGAGAAGGGAAAGGAGACTGTAAGCCACTCTGAGGCCCCAGTCACACGGAGGATTTGCCACACTAAAGGCACGAATGTCGGGCGGATTTTCGGGGCGCGATCACACCACGACATCTGGGAAGCGTAGCGTACCTGTGGCCAACCTGTAGCATCCCACCGAAGAAGCGCAGTAAAAAAGTACCTCGGAAAGTGCACTAGTATCCGGAAAATGCAGGGCAGGGGCGGGCGTCTGATCGCAGGAGCACTAGTATCCCGTAGCATTCGCCGTCCGTCCATGTCCCGTCGCAAACCGGATGTTTTCCGTTAGCGCATGCGCACAAACACATAACTGAAAGCAGTGCTGCTCCGCAGAACTGCGCATGCGCACAAAATGCTTGCCACACCACTTCTTTGCCACGTTCCAGCATCGCCGTGTGATCGCCAGCTAACAGCCTAAGCACGAAGACTCAGGGGACCGTGTGATCGGGCTACTGCGCTTAATTTTGCTCCGGGGCAAACAGCCACGCCTCCCCCCTGTGTTATCTGGCCCGTGTGACCGGGGCCTGAGACTCCTTTGGGTAGTGAAGGGCGGGGTAGAAATCCAACCTCTTCTTCTTCTGAGGGTCTCATTTAACCTTTGACTTGAGCTAACAGATAACAATATTTAGAAAAATTGAGTTTCACACCACCTACTACCTGATACTTTTAACCAGAGAAGCCAAGGACTCTCAACTTGGGACCTTCCGCTCGCCGAGCAGATCCTCTACCACAGAGTCAGCCGGTTTCTGTTTATTTTAATCAAAAGTGTTCCCCCCCCCCGTGTCTTTTGCAGTCGTATTGACAGTGGCACCCTCACACCATATTCTTGAGTCAGCTTGACTCAGGAACGGAATCCCGAGCCCACCAATTCCTTGCCACCATTTACCAAGCAAAGCGCATGTGGACAGACAGCTTATCTCTGGAACGAACTCCTTAGAGAGGGACAGCTAAGCTAACCTGCGAGGTCCATGTGACAGACAGCTACGACACAGGCCTACTCTCAGCTTATCCTCGTAGCCACGTTTTCTCCAAGGGCGGCTTTTGATCTCGCTTCTCCCCAACCTCCAGGAAACCATTTGCTTCTCACAAGAACACTCCCAAGGAGTGCCTCTTCTGTGCAGGGGAAGGGATAAGGGGGGGGGGGCACAGCCATTCCAAATACAGTCTTTCTCATACCTATATAGCCTCCATCGGAAGTTTCATTTCTTGTGCATGCCTCAGCGTGGTGGAATGCTTAGGGAACGGGGCTCAACGTTGGGAGCTGGCTTTTATTATTTATTTATTTGCATCCCCACATTTCTCCCAGCGGGAGCCCAACTTGGCTCACATTGTTCTCTTATCCTCCATTTATCCCCACAGCAACCTTCTAGGTTAGGTAGGTTAGACGGAGAGCGTGTGACCGGCCCCGGACTGTCCAGCGAGTCGCTCCGACCCTAGTCCGACACTTTAAACGCTTCCCCATGCAGGATCACTGAACACTGCCAGCTCACACAAATCTCCCTAGAGAAACAAAGGCAGAAGAGACGAGGTCCCTGCCCCAAGGAGCTTGCAATCGAAGTGTCCCAGGAGGGAAAGGAAATCCAAAGGTAGTAAACTGAGGCTCAGTTCACAGGGAAGGGATAAGGAGGTTTGCAGAGACACCAAGTCGCAGAATGGACCGCCCCGTGGGGGAAATCACAGAAGGATCAATCACACTTTGGAATGTACCCCTCCCCCCCAGGTTCAAGCTTCAGGTGGGGCAGCCTGTTGTTCTGTTAGAAGCAGAACAAAATTAGAGTCCAGCAGCTCCTCACAGACCAACAACGTTTTCCAGGGTGTAAGCTTTCGCGAGTCAGAGCTAGAGATGTAAGATTTCCGGAAATTTTGAAGCTCGGAAAAAACCCGGTTTTTTTGGGGGGGAAAATGGACATTTTCGGAAAAATTGAAAAAAATGCTACATTAGCATTTATTTTGTCTTTTCTAGTTTGAAAGTCATTCTATTACTTTAGGAACATAAAATATGACTATGGACATTTTTACTTGGCATGAAATTATCACAACTAGCATATTAAAAATATAGTGTATCCAAACAATTATTACAGAATACCCACCCACATGCAAAAACAAAACTGAAACTTTTTTATTTTCTTCTGACAATCACACCTCCTAAAGGAAGAAATGCATCTTGTTCTTGCATTGGAGAGTTCAGTTTGTAACCTAGGACTTGCTTGTCCTCAGAGTTCAGTTGGTACCCTAGGACTTGCTTGTCCTCAGTGCACAGAAATTAGATCAATCTGATCCCATACATATTTTTTAGAAATTATTTGGAAAATATTTGAACACCTCATCTTAAAATATTTTATTCATCATGTTAAAATAAAATGTTCCATAATCAATTTTTTTTCTTTTCTTTTTTCAATTTTCCCAATTTTTTTGGGAAAAAAAAAGGCTTCAGGAAAACAACGAGGGGGGGGATGGTTTTTTCCTGAATTTTTCCGGGCCTTCACATCTCTAGTCAGAGCCCACTTACATTATAATAGCCCTGTATAGTATCTGTGGTGTGGTCTCATTTGGAATACCCTGCGTAGTTTTCGTGATCTCAAAAAGGATGCAGAGCTCGAAAAAGTACAGAAGAGGGCAACCAAGATTATTAGAGGGTTGGAACAACTTTTTTTTTTAATGATAGAAAACTAAAGAGTCTGGAACTTTTCAGTTTAGAAAAGAGACAACTAAGGGGGAACATGATAGAGGTTCCTCAAATTAAGCACAGGGTTGACAAAGAGAAATTGTTCTCCCTCTCCCAAAATACTAGAACTCAAGGGCATCCAACGAAGCTGATGGGAAGCAGATTCAGGGCGGACAAAAGGAAATACCACTTTACACAGAGAGTGACTAAACTGGAATTTGCTGCCAGAGGATGTAGTGATGGCCACAGGAATAAACAGCTTTAAAAGGGGATTAGATGGATTCATGGAGGATAAGTCTATCAATGATTACTAGTCACGGTGACTGAGGGGAACCTCCACATTCAGAGGCACTAATCCTCTGAATCCCGAAGCCAGGAGGCAACCTCAGGGGAAGGCCTCGGCCTCTGTGCCCTGTTGTTGGCCCTCCAGAGGAACTGGCTGGCCACCGTGTGAGACAGGATGCTGGACTAGACGGACCACTGATCTGTTCCATCAGGGTTTTCTTCTTACATTCCTATACCCTGGAAAATTTTGTTGGTCTTAATGAGCTACTTCACTCGCATTTTGTTTCCTTAAGTGAAAGACTACCAGCGAGGAGAGAGTCAGCAAGGCAAGCAAAGGAAGAGGAACCTTTTGGCCTGCTGAGCTGGTCTGCTGGTTACCCAGATCTGCTTTACGCAAAGGGACATCCGAGGCTGGACTGCGCCACCTGCAGTCTGTTACGGCATCTAATTCACCCTCCCGAGGCTCTGGCTCTCCATTCTCCTGCATGGATGAAACTAGCCTGGGAGATGGATGAGGGGTCTGTGTGTGTGAGAGAGAAAAGTGAAACAGGAGAGGCCGAGAGACAAATGTAACCAGGTTTTAAAACAAAAATGAAATCAAAACAAAAATGAAACCAACAACATGTTTAATCCTCCCTCTCCTCCGAGAAACTCAGGGTGGTGTTCATGGCTCTCCTGCCTTATTTTAATCCCCACAACAACCCAGCGAGGTAGACCAGGCAGAGAGTGAGTGCCTCAAGATCACTCAGCGGGCTTTATCACTTGAACCAGGGCCTCCCCAGCCCTAGTCTGACACCTGAGTAACAGACATCCTATGGGCTTTACCCCACACTCTGTTAGGCTTCACTGACTACGTAAGAAGAAGAGATTGGATTTATACCCCACCCTTTACTACCTGGAGGAGTCTCAGAGCGGTTTACAATCTCCTTTCCCTCCCCTCCCACAAGAGACACCCTGTGAGGTAGGTGGGGCTGAGAGAGCTCTTTTGAGAACTGCCCTTGAAAGAACAGCTCTGAAAGAACTTGTGACTGACCCAAGGTCACCCCAGCAGCTGCATGTGGAGGAGTGGGGAATCAAACCTGGTTCTCCCAGATTAGAGTCCGTGCTCCTCACCACTCACTCCTTCCTGTTAATGTTTTAAGTGGTGTTTTACATGGATGCATGTATTGTTTCTAAAGTTGAACCTCAATGCCTGTTTAACCGCTGGCTGCCCTGTCAGCCCCAATTGGGTGAGAAAGGCAGGGCAGAAATGTTTTAAATAAAGAAATAAATATTCTGCACATCTTATGCCTCTGTGCCTCCCACAGACCGAACAAAGTGTGTTTCCAAGATGTGTCTGAGGTGCAGTATGGAACATATGAAGTTGTCTTATATTGAATCAGACCATCAACCCGCAAGGTCAGTATTGTCCACTCAGACCGGCAGCAGCTCTCCCAGGTCTCAGGCAGACGCCTTTCACATCATCTCCTACCTGATCCTTTTAATTGGAGATATCGAGGATTGAACCTGGGACCTTCTGCATGAAAAATAGAAAGCTCTACCACTGAGCCACGGCCCCTCCCCTCTCCTGAAGGCAGCAGTTCTATTCTTGTAAACTATCATCTTGCTTTTACTGTGTTTTCCCACACTTTGTAATCCACTTCCTGTATTGTTTACAGTACACGTCGCCGGAGATGGATTGTTCGCATACTTCTCTAGTTCTGTAATCCTAGGCCTGTCCCGTTGTTCACGGGCTGTCAATGCCGATCGCCATGTATCTCGTAATCCGCCCTGAGTCTCAGCAAGAGAGTTCGACTATGAATAAAGTCAGTAAACAGATAGAAATGAGGGCTCTGGAATCGGAGGAAATCACATGAGCGTGTGAAGCTGCCTTCCACTGAGTCAGACCCTCGGTCTACCAAAGCGAGTATTGCTTACTCTGACTGGCAGCCTGTAACGATTTCATGTTTAACTCTGTGTGTGTGTCTTTAAAAGTTTGGATGCATGGCTGTATGATAGTCTAGAGTAGTGGAAACAAGCAAGTGGTGTGATTGGTGAGTGACAGAGAGGGGGAGGGGTTTTGGAAATGAATTTGTGTGGATGAGCAGATGTCAGTATGAGAAGAGTGAAGCATCCCTGTGTGGGATGAGTTTAGTTCTGGGGTCTGAAGGAGAGACCTTCTTGTGTGTGATATGAGAGTTAAGTGCTGTGTCTGAAAGAAAGTGACAAGCAGTTCTGTGTTGAAACAGTTATAAGCTGAAGCTGAGTGTCTAGGAAACAGTAAAGATTATATGGACTTAAAGAAACAAGTGTTACAAAGTTACATGCCCAGATCCCTGACAGTGGGAGAGAAAAGTGTGTGAAATATCAATAAATCTACTTTCATTTAAGATACCAGTACTAAAGAAATTCTTCCCAGGAAACACATAGTTCCTCGAAAGCCTAAAATCTCAATCCACCTACCCTGTGATAGAAATAGTAAAGCATAAAGGTTTGGAAAGCCTTATAAAATTTCCTGGTGGCAGCTGGATACACATGATAAAATAAAACCTAAAGAACACTTTAAAGGGAAACCAGACCTCCCCAGTTAAGAGGTCGTCACACAGCCGCTCTACGGGGTATCAGGCGGGAAGTCTTTCACACCGGCTATTACCTGATCATTTAACTGGAAGTGCCGGGGACTGGACCAGGGACTTTGTACCTATAAAACACAACCTCCACCGCTGAGCCACAGCCCTTCAATCTGAAGGTAGCGCCTTCATGAGACTACCAACAAGGCATGCCCAGGGAGAAATAACATCACACGCACAACCCTTGCAGGCTATGCTAATAAACCTGAAGGGTGGTGGAGGAGGAATTAAGCTGTGATTTCACGGCCACTGCTACAAACACAGATAAGGATCCTCACTTCCATTTTAAGCACCAGATACTATACCTTTCATATGTGGGGCGGGAAATTTCCCACAGAAAAATATAGCACTGGAAAAAATGTTCCCACCCACATCAGAGCTACCGGGAGAAGGGAAATCCCACACTATCCCAAAAGCTCCTCTTTCCGGATTCTCGAAGCTCTCAGGGGAAGGAGCGAGCCAGTTTCCCCTCTTTGTGCGTTTTCTTCCTTAACCAATTCCTCAGCTGTCCTCAGTATTCTCTCCCTTCTGAAGCAGGCTCAGTCCTCATCAGTATTTACCTCGTACAAACATCATCATTGCCCACATTTGTCATAACTTCCCCTCCTTCAAGTCACCTTTGGGAGACCTACTCTACCTTAGCAGCACTGCGACTAACAGACTGAGCCTCAAAACACAAAGTTGCCAGTTCAAATTTCACCACAAATTTACCAGGTATCATGCAGACCAGCCCAATCTACGTTTACTCTCGAGTTCTACCTAGCTCTGTGGGGCTTCCTCCCAACCAAAACCACATAAGGCTTCAGTCTCTAAGCTAGCCGGTCCCTCTCAGCCTCACACGGCCTGCCCCATCCACAATGGGGCAATAACACCAACTTAGCTTATGGGGAAATTGTAACAATCACTTAAAAGAAGGGTTGGTTTTTTATACCCCGCTTTTCTCCGCTGTAAGGAGCCTCAAAGCAGCTTACAATCACCTTTCCCTACCTCTCCCCATGACAGGCACCTTGTGAGGTAGGTGGGGCTGAGAAAGCTGTGAGAGAACTGGGACTGGCCCAAGGTCACCCAGCAGGCTTCACGTGGAGGAGGAGTCAGGAAGCAAACCCGGCTCTCCAGATCAGAGCCCCCAGGTCTTAACCACTACACCACACTGTGAAGTGTAAAATATTTATAACCCAGGCCTCCTTCAAGAGTTGGGACTCAAGGCGGGTAAGAAAATAAACACAGAACCGGGATTAAACCCCAGCTAAGACCAAACCACACAAAAACAACAAAACGTTCAGCAACGAGCATAGCAAACTCATATCAACGCCTCATAGAAATCGTAAATATGTTAACAAAAAAAAAATCTCCTTATCAATAACTGTGCCCCCGTAAGTCTCCTCTTTGGGGCTGTGGCTCAGTGGTAGAGCATCTGCTTGGCATGCAGAAGGTCCCAGGTTCAGTCCCCGGTATCTCCAGTTCAAGAACCAGGTAGTAGGTGATGTGAAAGACCTCTAGCTGAGACCTCAAAGAACTGCTGCCAGTCTGAGTAGACAATACTGTCGTTGATGGACCTAGGGTATGGTTCAGTATAAGGCAGTTTCATATCTCTTACCAGGCCCTCAATACACTTCCTAAATAACACCACGCTATAGATCCTTCTGGAGAGCCAGCAGGGTGGGCATTCACCCCACCTGAAAACTGAGGGGGGCAGCCACTGAAAAGGGCCACGACAGAGTGCACACTAGAAAGATTAGGCTCAGAGAGAGAGAAGCTGTGGTGTAGAACAGAACAGCCACAAGGCTTTAAGCGGGGACAGGAGGTCTTTCAAAGTATCTGGGCTCCAGGTCATGAAGGGCATTAAATTGTTTTTAGTCTTCTAGCCTGAGAATTGTTTTATGAGCAGTGTTCCCTCTAAGCAGAGTTAGTCTGAGCTAGCTCACAGTTTTTTAGCTTCCAGCTCATACATTCTTGTCTCAGCTCAGGAAGGAGGGCTCCAGAGCAAACTAATTT